>NW_003852705.1:315247-323556 GCF_000181295.1 Otolemur garnettii
GGTGTACGTGGCTGGCGCCTTAGCCAGTTGAGCTATAGGCGCCGAGCCATGTTTTGTTTGCTAGTATAGTTTTTTTCAGAGGGTGGAGATTTTTGTACCTATTTCATCAGGGATACTTGCCTATAGTTTTCTCTTTTGGGTATGTGTCCTTGTATGGTTTTAGTATCAGGGTAATAATGCTGGCCTCATAGAATGAGTTTGAAAAAATTTTCTTCCCTTTGGATTTTTTTATTGGAGTAATTTGAGAACTAGTATTATTTCTTCTTTAAACGTTTGGTAGAATCCAGCAGTGAAGCTATCTTGTCCTAGGCTTTTCTTAGATGGAAGCCTCTATCACTGATTCAATCTCATTACTCATTATTAATCTGCACAGCTTTTCTATTTCTTCATGATTCAATCAATCTTGGTAAATTTTATGTGTCCAGGAATTTCTTTCTTTCTTCTAAGTTTCCCAATTTGCTGGTATATATTTGTTCATAATTGCTAATGATCCTTTGTATTTTTTTTTTCTTTTCCCAAACACAGTAGAAGTGAAAATCCTTTGTATTTCTGTGGGGTCAATTATCATGTCTCCATTGTCGTCTCTGATTTTATTTATTTGAGTCTTCTCTCTTTTGTTCTTAGCCTTGCTAAAGGTTTGTCATTTTTTAAATTTTTTCAAATAAAGCTCTGTTAGCCTATTATATGGTTTTGTTTAGTCTCTCATTTATTTCTATTCTAATTTTTATTTCCTTCTACTAATCCTGGGTTTGCTTTATCCTTGTTTTCTGCTTCCTTGTAAAATGTTAGATTGCTTACTTAAGATGGTTCTACTTATTGGATATAGATGTTAACTGCTATAAACTTAACTGTATAAACTTTGATGTTAGTACTGCTTTTGCTGTATTCATTTATATGGGTATGGTGTGTTAAGAAATTTTCTAATATCCTTTTCAATTTCTTCATTGACCCATTGGTTGCTCAGAAGCATGTTGCTTAATATCCAGGTATCCGTACAGTTTCCTAAGTTCTTCTTGTTGTTGGTTTCAAGTTTCACTGTATAGTGGTTGGAAAAGATATTTGATATGATTTCAATTTTTAAAAATTTGTTGATACTTGTTTTGTAGCCTACCATATGACCTATCCTGGAGAATGTTCCATGTGCTGTTGAGAATGTGTATTATGGCTGGGCATGGTGGCTCATGCCTGTAATCCTAGCACTCTGGGAGGCTGAGGCAGGTGGATTGCCTGAGCTCATAGGTTTGAGACCAGTTTGAGCAAGTTGAGACCCCCTATCTCTAAAAAACAGCTGGACCTTGGCTCGGCACCTATAGCTCAAGAGGCTAAGGTGCCAGCCACATACACCAGAGCTGGTGGGTTCAAATCCAGCCCAGGCTTGCCAAACAACAATGACAACTACAACCAAAAATAGCTGGGCATTGTGGCGGGTGCCCGTGGTTCCAGCTACTTGGGAGGCTGAGGCAAGAGAATCGTTTAAGCCCAAGAGTTTGAGGTTGCTGTGAGCTGTGATGCCACAGCACTCTACCCAGGGGGACAGCTTGAGGCTCTGTCTCAAAAAAAAAAAAAAAAAAAAAAAAAAGAAAGAAAAGAAAGAAAAAATAGCTGGACCTTGTGGCGGGTGCCTGTAGTCCCAGTTACTTGGGATATAGCACTGTACCAAGGGTGGCAAAGTGAAACTCTTATCTCAAAAAAAGAGAGAGAGAATGTGTATTCTACAGTTGTTGGATAGAATATAGATAGAATATAGATTCTATAAATAGATATCTGTTAGATGCATTTGATCTAGGGTGTAGTTTAACTCTGCTATTTCTTTGTTGATTTTCTGTCTGATGTGTTCATTACTTAAAGTGGGATATTAAAGTCACCTTATTATTATATTACAGTCCATCTTCTCTCCCTCTAGGTCTGTTAATATTTGTTGTATATATTTAGGTATTCCAATGTTAGATGCATACATATTTGCAAATTGTTACCTCTTCTTGCTAACGTGACCCCTTTGTCATTACATAATGACCCTTTTTGTCTATTTTTATAGCTTTTAATTTCAAGTTCTATTTATTCCTGCTATTCCTGCTCCCCTTTAGTTTCCATTTACACAGAACATCTTTTTCCATCCCTTTGCTTTCAGTCCATGTGTGCCTTTAGAGATGAAGTGGGTTTTTCTTTTTTCTTTTTTGAGACAGAGTCTCATTTTGTCACCCTCGGTAGAGTGTCGTGGTGGTGTTGCAGTTCACAGCAACCTCAAATTCTTGGGCTTAAGTGATTCTCTTGCCTCAGCCTCCCAAATAGCTGGGAGTACAGGAGCCCGTCACAATGCCCAGCTATTTTTCTGTTGCAGTTGTCATTGTTGCTTAGCTGGCCCAGGCTGGGTTCAAACTTGCCACCTTCGGTGTATGTGGCTGGCACCGTAACCACTGTGCTACAGGCGTTTCTTGTAATCAGTATATAGCTGGGTATTGTTTTTTATACCATTTATATCCATTCAGTTAGTCTTTTAATTAGAGACTTAATTAATTTATGTTTAAAGTAATGATCGGCTCGGTGCCCATAGCACAGTGGTTATGGCGCTAGCCATATGCACCAAGGCTGGTGGGTTCAAAACCAGCCTGGGCCTGCTAAACAACAATGACAATTGCAACAAAAAATAGCCAAACATTGTGGCAGGAAACTGTAGTCCCAGCTACTTGGGAGGCTGAGGTAAGAGAATCGCTTACACCCAAGAGTTTGAGGTTGTTGTGAGCTGTGATGCCACAGCACTCTACCAAGGGTGACATAGTGAGACTCTGTCTCAAAAAAAAAATTAAAAATTAAAAATAAAGTAATTATCAATAAATAAGGTCTTACTAACTACTGCTTTATTACTTGTTTTCTAATTTTTTTGTAGGTCCTTTCTTTTTCTCTTACAGTCTTCCTTTGTAGTATGGTAATTCTCTCTACTAGTGTGTTTTGATTCCTTCCTTTTCCTTTTTCGTGTATCTATTGCGGGTTTTTGCTTTGCAGTTGCCGCGAAGTTTATCAGAAACATCTTGTTTTAAAATAACGAGTTATTTTAAACTGATAGCAACTTAATTTTCATCATAAAGATAGAAAAGACAACAAACAAAAAATTCCATTCCTCAATTCTATTCCCCCTAACACATGGAATTTTTTAATGTCCCATTTTACATCATTTTATATTTATCTATCACTTGTATTATCTTCATCTTTTTGTAATTCTTTACCCTAATGATACAATTATCCTTAGAGTTAAAATAATAAATTAAATCGAAGCCCACACAGTGGTTGAATTATTCCATTTATGCCTGAACCTTAGATGCAAGTAGAGAGATCACCAGCGAGAAATCAAACGTCCTTTCTTTTTTTCTTAACCACATTTGCAGCAGGTTAGGTCAATTTTTCCTACATTAAACCTGTTTGATAATTATTTGGATGGTGTCACCCCACATGTAACTTTTATCTGGACATAGCTAGGGGCTTTGAAGTATATTAAGTTGAAGCAGCTCACTTTTGCAAGAACAAAGAATGTTCTCCTTTACTCACCATAAATTAAATGCATATCTAAGCGTCTCACTCTATGCCAAGGATGAATCAGGCCTGAGTGGCAAAGGAAAGCATAACCCATCTCCACCAGAATCATTTCATCAACTCATAGCCAATCTCAGAATAAAGTCCCGTTTATGTTCTTCTGGGAGGATTGTGACCACATTCCTCCTATAAAGGGGAATATAAATTGCTTAGGTGACTCAAAGAAGTATATCTCAGAAAAAAGTTTTCCGAAATGCCAACTCAGTCTGAAGATTGCCAAATTAAAATAAGAAATAACATTCAAGATTAAAATTTAAAAAGTTACAGGCCAGGCATGCTGGCTCACACCCATCATCAACACTCTGGAGGCTAAAGTAGGTGACTACTTAAGCTCAAGCGTTCAAAAGCAGCCTGAGCAAGGACTTTGAGACTGGCCCATCTCAACTAAAAATAGAAAAACTAGCTGGACATTGCGGCAGGTGCCTATAGTCCCAGCTACTAGGGAGGCTGAGGCAAGAGAATTGTTTAAGCCGAAGAGTTTGAGGTTGCTGTGAGCTATGATGCCATGGCACTCTGAGACTCTGTCTCAAAAAAAAAAAAAGAACAAATTTTAAAGTTACAAACTGGCTTCCTGCCCATAGCTCAATAGTTAGCACACCAGCCACATACACCAAGGCTGGCGGGTTTGAACCTGGCCTGGGCTTGCTGAACAATGACATCTATAACAACAAAGAAATAGCCATTGTGGCAAGTGCCTGTACTTCCAGCTACTTGTGAGGCTGAGGCAAGAGCTTAAGTCCAAGAATTTGAGGTGCTGTGAGCTGTGACGCTATAGCACTCTACCGAGGGCGACATACTAAGATTCTGCCTCAAAATAAATAAATAAATAAATAATAAAAGTTACAAACTAATGTTTTTTACATTTTTAACTAATACATAACTAAAATATAACTAATCCCTAAAGTTAAGTGAAATATATGACAGAAAATAAGCAAAAGTACTCTATAATTGTAAAATGAGATTCGATATAATATATATACATTGGTATATCTTCAGTCCCCAAATGTTCTTTTTAGTGGTAAAAGGAAACAGCTTCAGCTTATTGGCATATCCCTTCCATGGTGTGCTGTTCACCTAGAACGGGTCATGGTATCATTACCTGAGGTTATAGCTGAAGGTCAGGTTTTCTCAACTCAAGAAACGATTTGATTCCCGGAGTACAGGAAGAAAGGTAGGATATCCATATGATAGGTTATAGTGAAAGAATAAAAATTTTTGATCAAACAGGCTGGGTCATAGAAGGAAGGAAGTTATTTTGGAAGGCAGAAGCAAGAGGATCACTTGAGGATAGGAGTTCAAGACCAGCCTGGGCAACAAAGTGAGAACCCTTCCCTACAAAGTATTTCTAAAAACTAGCTGTGTGGCTGGATGCAATAGCTCATGCCTGTACTCCTAGCAACACTGGAAGACTGAGGCAAGTAGATTGCTTGAGCTCTCGAATTTTAGATCAGCCTGAGCAAAAGCGAGATCCCCATCTCTACTAAAAATAGAAAAACTGAGGGAAGAGGATCGCTTGAGCCTGAGTTGGAGGCTGCTGTGAGCTATAATGCCACGACACTCTACCCAGGGCAACAGCTTGAGACTCTGTTTCAAAAAAAAAAGGCTTGGCACCTGGGGCTCAAGCGGCTAAAGCATCAGCCACATACACCTGAGCCTGGGCCTGCCAAACAACAATGATGGCTGCAACCAAAAAATAGCCAGGCAGAGGCAGGAGACTCGCTTGAGCCCAGGAGTTGGAGGTTGCTG
Source organism: Otolemur garnettii (assembly GCF_000181295.1). Classification (NCBI taxonomy): domain Eukaryota; kingdom Metazoa; phylum Chordata; class Mammalia; order Primates; family Galagidae; genus Otolemur; species Otolemur garnettii. Next base: position 320,579 of record NW_003852705.1, read on the forward strand.
TGAGCTGTGATGCCACAGCACTCTACCCAGGGCTACAGCTTGAGGCTCTGTCTCAAAAAAAAAACAAAAAAAAACTAGCCAAGCTTGGTGTCATGCACCTGTAGTCTCAGCTACTTAGGAGGCTGAGGCAAGAAGATCACTTGAGCCCAGGAGTTGGAAGCTGCAGTGAACTATGCTTACATCACCACACAGGGTACCAGTGTGGTGTAGTGAGAGTGTGTGTAAGTGAGAGTTTCTTAAAAAAACAAAAAACTTCTCACCTCCAAGGACTGCCTCAATCTAATCTTTAATTCCCATTTAAACTAATCTCCCATCCTCAGTAAAAACTGCTCCAAGTAAGCTGATTTATTCACAGAAGTCCTAAAAAACAACAACAAAGAAAAAACATTTAAAAAGAATTTCCATAGCTAATGAAAGCATGTTAAAGTATAAAAAGCAGAATGCAAAATTACATGTATGGTCTCAACATAAAAATACCAAAGGAAATAATCATATGTTAACAGTGATGAACTTTAGTGATATGACAGGAATACAGAGAAGAGGGAAACAACTTAGGCCTTCCCTAAGGCTAGCAGTCAATAAAGGATCAAAAATCTGAACAAAGTTAATAAACAAGAAACTGAAAAGCCCCATGAAAGTTTTTAAAATAACCCAAGAATCAGGGCTTCTTATGCTGAAAAGCCTGCAGTCAGGTAGGCCCCTGGGACTTTTAATGCTGGAAAGTACTTCATGGAAATAAGCATTGGGTTCCTCCTTAAGGTAGAGAAAAACATAAGTGAAATAATTATTTGGTAACACTGAGGTAACAAGAGACTACCACCTTTAATTTCCATTTAATTTTTCTTCTTTTCTGCCTAGATATTTTCTGTTTTTAATTATACAGTATTTAACTTGTAGACTATGTGGTTAAATATGCTGCTGTTAATATAAATAGTATGGCTTAAATAAGTAATATGCCTATAGAAAAAACATACTTGACTCTATTATATCGTCTGTCAACTATGGGAGAACCGAACCATTAGCCAGTCCTATCCATTTTATGGCTGACAGCAGAATCTTTATGCCTAGGAGGGAAGGAACAAACAGTACCTTTGGGCATGCTTTGGAATGTCATACCTATTTAATAAATGCCAGTCATGCTTAATTTGAATGACAACAAATTTGTAGAATTTCAACAGTGAGTAGATTTAACAAATGGATGGAAAAAAAAAAGAAAAGATAGTAGGAAACTATGATATCAATTTCAAGGTTGTCTTTAAGGCAGGAATCTCTTGACTAGGGAAAAAAAGGCAATAAGCTTTAAAAAGCCAAAGATGGGGCTCTGCGCCTGTGGCTCAAGCAGCTAAGGCACTGGCCACCTAAGGTGCCACCTAAGGTGGCAGGTTTGAATCCAGCCCAGGCCCACCAAATAACAATGACGGCTGCAACCACAAAATAGCTGGGAATTGTGGCAGGCGCCTGTGGTCCCAGCTACTTGGGAGGCTGAGGCAGGAGACTCACTTGAGCCCAGGAGTTGGAGGTTGCTGTGAGCTGTGATCCACAGCATTCTACCCAGGGGGACAGCTTGGCTCTGTCTCAAAAAAAAAAAAAAAAAAAAGCCAAAGAGGGAATAATGAGATATATATGTGCCTCATTAACTGTTTATTATTTTAAAATAAAATATATATACACATCAAAATTTGCAGAAAATATAGAATAAACAGAAAAGTGAAAAAAGAAAGGAAAAAACAATGGTAATGGGAGTTTAACACTCATATCATGAAAATCAAAAGTAAAAAAAAATGACTGAACAGCTTAATAATATATACTATAATTAATAAAGTTGTTCTATTATATCTAGAAAGCTACATCCTGAAGAAAACCTTTTTAAAACACCCAAAGATCATTCACAAAAACTAGTATGGTACAAAGGCACAAAAAAGGTCAATAAATCCTCCAAAGTAGAATTACTATAGACCACATTTTCTAACCCCAAAGCAGTAAGACAACAAGTAAGTAACAAAAATAAAACAAATATGGGGGGGGAAATACCCTTGGAAATTTTAAAACTCTCCTATAGGACTCTTGGGCAGGCAAAAAGAAAATCGTGGTCTAGAAGGAGGGTAGAAGAACAGCATATGGTTCTTATCGGTTTCTTCTCAAAAGCATCTACATGATGGCTCACATCTGTAATCCCAGTACTGTGGGAGGCTGAGGTGGGTGGACTGTCTGAGCTCACTGTTAGAGACCAGCCTGAGCCAGAGCAAGACCTCATCCTTAAAAACAGCCAGGAGTTGTCTTGGGCACCTGTAGTCTCAGCTACTAGGGAGGCTGAGGCAAGAGAATCACTAGAGCCCAAGAATTTGAGGTTGCTGTGAGCTATGATGCGATAACACTCTACTGAGTGTGACAAAGTAAGACTCTGTCACAAAAGAAAAAAAAAAAAAAAAAAAAAACTGGAAAAAAATCATCCAGGTAGGGTGGCGCCTATGGCTCAGTGTATAGGGCATTGGCCCCATATATCAAAGGTAGCGAGTTCAAACCCAGCCCCAGCCAAACTGCAACAGAAAATAGCTGGGCGTTGTGGCCGGCGCCTATAGTCCCAGCTACTTGGGAGGCTGAGGCAAGAGAATTGCCTAAGCCCAGGAGTTAGAGGTTGCTGTGAGCTGTGACACCACAGCATTCTACTGAGGGTGATAAAGTGAGGCTCTGTCTCTAAAAAATAAATAAATAAATAATAAAGGCATCCAGGTAGATTGATGGATCCTGTGCAGGAGAAACATTTTTTAAAAAGAAGAAGAAAGAAAAATTTCCATTTAGTTGATGTGATAAAGCTATAAAAAGCAACTGTGAGGAGAATACTAAGAAAAGCTTCAAGCTTAGAATCCCTGCTATCAGCTATAACACCCTCCCCTTCTTGGGTCATGATTTTCCTAAAAGCTTTAGGGTATGTTTCTTTTCTTTTTTTTTTTTTTTTTTTTGAGACAGAGCCTCAAGCT
>NW_003852705.1:323658-326878 GCF_000181295.1 Otolemur garnettii
CTGCCTCCACCTCCCAAGTAGCTGGGACCACAGGCGCCCGCCACAACACCCGGCTATTTTTTGGTTGCAGCCGTCATTGTTGTTTGGTGGGTCCGGGCTGGGGATTTGAACCCGCCACCTTAGGTGTACGTGGCTGGCGCCTTAGCCGGTTGAGCTATAGGCGCCGAGCCTAGGGTATGTTTCTATACCTTTTGTAATAATAATTGAACTACCAGTATAGACTGCTCAAAAATCATGTGATCATCCTGCTTTGCTTCTATTTTTACACAATCTGTTAATCCTTAGTATGACCAAAGGGAAAAGAGAAAGGAAATAGGAAATAAAGATAAATACGAAAAAGTGAAAGATAAAACAGGGAAAAGTGGCCCTTTCATTAGCCAACTGTAAGAGACATGACCAAATTGTTAAATGATTTCATTCCCTGAACAAATACGCTGAACACCAAATATATGTAAAGCTCTGAGGTTATAGCAGTTAAAGAGGATGCCACCCAATCTCTCAGGAAATTCAGAATGAAATGAGAGAAATGAGCACTTACATAACTATGCTATAAAGTGAGAAATGCTATTAATAGAGAGATGGAAAAGAACAGGTCAAGGATGCCTTTTAAAGGGGCAATGTTTAAAGGATATCTAAGAGCTTTCCAGGCAAAAAGGGAAGTACTGTAGGGATTATAGATAAGCAAGAATGAGAATGACAAGAAAGATGTCAGAGTGAGTGAAAGCCATGGTTTTGTAACTGGGAACTTTATAGGGACTAAGTAAAGACTGAATACCACAGTGAGGAGTTTTTACATAGAAAATGTTCTATTTTGCCAAGAACAGTGGCTCATGTCTATAGTCCCTGTCATGTGAGAGTCTGAAGTGGAAGTATCACTTGAGCTCAGGAGTTCAGAAGCAGCCTGGGCAAAACAAGAAAGAGAGAAAGAGAGAAAGAAGGAAGGGAAAGAGAAAGGAAGAAAAGTAGGAAGATGGAAGGAAAAGAAGGAAAAACATATTCCATTTTTAAAGGCAAAACCACTGAACATCTCTGAGTAAAATACTACAGTAACTCTGTTTCTGAAAAATTAACATAGCAGTGCAGCCATTGTCTGAAATTGGGGGACAAATTCAGATCGAAAGATTAGTTAGGGCAGCGCCTGTAGCTCAGTGGGTAGGGCGCCAGCCACATACATCTAGGGTGGCAGGTTCAAACCCCACCCAGGGCAGCTAAAACAACAATGACAACTACAACAAAAAAACAGCCAACTAGAGTGGCACCTGTGGCTCAGTGAGTAGGGCTCCAGCCCCATATACCCAGGGTGGCGGGTTCAAACCCAGCTCTGGCCAAACTGCAACAAAAAAATAGCCAGCCATTGTGGCGCGCGCCTGTAGTCCCAGCGACTTGGGAGGCTGAGGCAAGAGAATCGCCTAAGCCCAGGAGTTGGAGGTTGCTGTGAGCTGTGTGACACCACAGCACTCTACTGAGCAATATTATCCAGGACCCAGGTTCTTTCAGTTTTCCCCTCCACCATCCTCATGTGTGTTGGTTTTATTCCAAAGCTAATTTTGTTTCCTCTAATCATAAGAAGGGTGATACTGTCACTCATAGAAACAACATCCAGAAAAGAAGAGTGATCCTCTTGTCCTCAGCCTCCTAAGTAGCTGGGACTACAGGTGTCAGTCACAATACCCAGCTAGTTTGTCTATTTTAGTAGAGATAGGGTCTCATTCTTGCTCAGGCTGCTCTGGAATTCCTGAGTTCAAGCAATCTGCTCCCCTTGGTCTCCCTTTTATGCTAGGATTAAAGGCATAAGTGCATGAGTGGCAGCCCAGAAACAGAATTTTAGAACCTGATAACTTCTTGGATATGAGAAATAGGGAAGAGGGAAGTATCAAATTTCACTCTGAGGCTATTGTTTTGGTTGACTGAGTAGAAAGCATTATTAACCAAAACAGAAAACAGGAGAAATTTTGGTCAGTGGAATAAGGTTAGTTTTGAGACACTAGAAAAGTACCTTGTCATTTGAATTATGACTCTTATCTGGATCAGTGCACCAGGAAAACTGAGCAATGCACATGTCTGAGTTTCAAGCTCAGAAGTAGACTGCATGACCAGGACAGTCTTGACAGAGCCATGCTAGAACCATTTCTTTAAATGTTCAGTAGTTTCACCAGACATCCTCCAAACAATTGGCTTTTAGGAAACCCTAAGGAAAGTTAGATGTCATCCCTAAGTACTACAGTATTTTGCTAGAATGACAGATAACTAGATGGAAAACAATCAGGAAATCTATGACATAATTATACTACTAAGGTGAAGTCAGAAGGTAAGCTAAGCCAACATTCCAGATGGAGTGTTCAATTCAGACAAGCCGTAGAAAGAGAAAGAACAAGTTATGCCATTGCAAATAGTAACTTGTGCAGCACACACCCACTTTATTTCAAAAAACTGGGAAGGGAATAGAAGTAGATTTATTTTTGCACTTCATATATGCCAGACACTCAATAAGGAGCTTTAATATACATGTTATTTTACTGAATCCTCACAATTTCCAGGCAGGAAGGCATTACTCTTCCCACTCAGACAGGCTAAACAACTTGATAAAGTCAAGTTAAGCAGAGGAGCTAGAGTTCAAGTGCAGATCTATCTGGCTTTAAAGTTGATGCACATTTCACTGTATCAGCTGCTTTCAGAAAATATACTATTGAAAAAGTTTTATCCTTCATTTTAAAAATGATGCCATCTCATCAAGAAGATTGTTTCTGAATTATTCTACTGGCCATAGAAAGGTAATGTTTGCAGTGACCCAATCATATATTTTAATTAACAGGTCTAAGTCATGTATTTACCAGTTGTTTACCTGGAGCTAAGGAGGCTATCAGTAAAATGAAGCTTCATTAAACAATACATTCAGAATTAACCAGCCACCAACAGAGCAGACATATAACAATAATATGAATGATGTGTGAGGATCAACATGTGAGGAAATTAAGTCTTAATTAAAGTTCTTTGATTAAGAAGCAGGCAGGGCTCAGCACCTGTGGCTCAAGTGGCTAAGGCGCCAGCCACACATACACCTAAGGTGGTGGGTTTGAATCCAGCCTGGGCCCACCAAAAACAACGACAGCTGCAACCAAAAAAATAGCTGGGCATTGTGGCAGGCGTCTGCAGTCCCAGCTACTTGGGAGGCAGAGACAGGAGACTCACTTGAGCCCAGGAATTGGAGGTTGCTGTGAGC
>NW_003852705.1:327427-330509 GCF_000181295.1 Otolemur garnettii
AAAAAAAAAAAATGTTTCTGGGACCTCTTCCTTCCTTGCTGTTTCTTGAGGTCCAAGAGGATCCCTACTGTTTTCTATTGTATGTGTTTATACATTGTGTATAATAAAGAGGAAAAAATTTTTTAAAAATGGTACAAATGCAAAATAAAATTGCAAATACCACATGCTGATGAAGACTTAAAAAAAAAAGATTTATTTACTATTTTCCACATTTCTTCATCACCATTAGCACTGGAATTAAAGTGCAGAGTCCAGCTGGGCACAGTGGCTCATGCCCACAATCCCTGCACTTTGGAGGCCAAGGCAGGAGGATCACTTGAGGCCAAGAGTTTGAGACCAGCCTAGACAATAGTGAGACCCTGTCTCTCCAAACAACAAGGCAGAACTGGAGCCAAACTGCCTGGGTTTGATTCCCAGTTCCACCAAGGATTTGCTATATGGACTTGACAAGTTACATATCCTATCCATATCTTAGTTTCCACATCTGTGAAATGGTAACAATAATAGTACCTACCTCCTGTACAGTAGTTATGAGGATTAAGTTAATACAGTATTTACATCTTAATATCTTAAAACAGTACTTGATATGAAGTAAATGAGTGTTTGTTAACTACATTAAATAAATAACTAACCTAATTCCAGCCAGATGGGAAAGAAATTTGAACTTGAATTTCTAACTCAGCCTCCACTGCATAAACTGGTACAGGAAAATGAAAATAACCCTAAAACTTGTTTAGAATTTACATGGGTCCTTTCACATGAAGGATTTCACAGACACCTGGAAGAAGAATAAATAGCCAAATATACATAAGTGGAAACTGAAACATGGAAAAGGGAAGTAAGATGTTCGGTTTTACTTAGCACACACTACTCATAGATCTCTGGCAGGAACCCCAAAGTCCTGTCAGTCCAGGTTTTGTATAGCAGGCCATAGGCTACCTGTGCACATAAAAATAGCAAGTCTTCGCCCAGTCAAAATATCCCATTTATTTTCCCATTGGTATTTTCTCAAATGTAAATCTTTTGCCCCCAGTCTTTAGACACCAACTGCTCCTGAGACTATCACTGAAATTGAAAATGTTCCTAAATGTTAAGTGACTCCCTTAAGCCACATTCCTGTTCTAGCCTGTTACCATTCTGGCCTCTTAAGAGGTTAAGCCCAGAGTTCCTAATGAAGCAAACCCTAAATATAGGAAGCACTTTTATGTAGTCCAATCCATCCTTCAGTCAAAGTAGTTTTTAAAAGGCTGGGTGAGGTAGCTCAAATCTGTAATCCTAGCACTGTGGGAGGCCAAGGCAGGTGGACTGCTTCAGCTCAGGAGTCGGAGATCAACACCAGCAAATGGAGACCCCTTCTCTAAAAATAGCCATGCCTTGTGGCAGGGGCCTGTAGTTTGGGGTTGCTGTGAGCTGTGATGCCATACCACTCTACAAAGGGCAATAAAGTGAGACTCTGTCTCTACCAAAAAAAAAAAAAATCTCAAATTTTCTAATTTCTAGATAATATAAACTTTCTGACAGTAGTTCCGTGGAAATAAATATGAACTTACTTAGTTTGCACTGTGAGGAAGAAGTGAAAGGTTTAAAGATGAAAAGGAAATGAGAGAGAGGTCCTGCCTCTCTGACAGGGACCCAGCATTGACAAAGGACATGCACACACATTTCTGGTCTCCTTAGCAAGCCCCACCCCAGTGCCATTACAATCGCTCACTTTGATCCACAGGCCCTCCCTCCTTCTTGCCTTCTGCGCCACTCATCCCGGTTTCAGCTTCTTCCCAGGAATTCTTACATCACCTTAACGCTGGCCCCACTTGCTGTCACCGCCAAGTTTCAAGTCAGGATACCCTCCCAGGGTACCCTGTACCCTGCTCCTATCTATAGACTCTGGCCTATCAAATCTCACCACAGCACCCCAGTCTTTTTCTTCCAGACTTTCAGTATCAGCCTCCTCTCCAGCAGTCTTGGATCTGGACTTCACCCTCTTCTGCTTCCTCTGCCGTATCCTACCTGCTCTCCCTCACCCTCACTAAGCCGGTTCTCTGGTCCTATCCACGCCCTGCCCGTCCTTCCTCTCCTAAATTCTTCCCCAAACAAGTCTGCCGCATTAGTACGTCTCAGATCTGTCCGGCCTGGCACCTCAAGGCCCCTTGCCCTCCAAATCCTTCCAAGCGCTAGGGCACATCCCACCACCTCTGACTCCTCCGCCCCCGCACAGCCCACCTGCTTTCCTCCGGCAGGCGCTCCTCGCAGCCGCCGAGCTCCATTCCAGTGCCCTCTGGCCGCATCCGGGGCTGCGAGACCGCCTCCTCGCTAAAGGGAGGCGTCCCCCGCTTAGGGCTCCCGGAGCCCCCTGGGGCCAGAGGAGGCACCTACGGCTAGAGCGCTCGAGGTGACACGCTACCCCGGGGCGGCAGCAGCGTCAGTGACTGCTGTCTCGGCTGCGGTTTCTATCCCTGCCACCCCCACTTCCGGCTCCAAGAACTACAACTCCCAGAAAGCCTTTCCAAGACCAGGCCGCTCCCAGCATGCACCGCCCTATCCAATCCGAGGCCGCGCTCTCGGCGGACTGCAGACCACGGCGGAATGGAGGGCTGGCTTGCACCTGGCTTAGCGTTAGCGTTTGAAGCTCCAGTTGACCCTCAAGTCTCCGCAGCCTCACACTTTCCTGTTACACTACACCCTGGGAACCGGACTCATTCAGAGGTGTAGGGGCTAGAAAATAACTCTGGTGTAATCCACATGGAATTAATCCCACTTCAGCCCATCCTGGTTTAAGTTTTGTGGTGATATTTGGAGACCTCAGGCATTTACATGAAAAGCTCAGAAACTCTCAAGAGCAAGGGTTGTTTTGGGATCAGGAAACAAGAGCAGGAAGAATAGGCTTTTAGGGAATGTTTCCTGGAGGACTGATGTCAGAGCAGAGTTTTTCAAGATGACTATGAGTTAGCCAGGAGAAAAAGGGAAGAAAAGATGGATAGCAGCAAAGGCAGCCATAAAGAAGCATGCTAGATTGGGAACTGCTGATTCTGAGTAGTCAAAGCTGGGAAGGAGTAAGGAACACAATAGTATATGCATTCTGGTG
>NW_003852705.1:330879-338719 GCF_000181295.1 Otolemur garnettii
GTGGCATCACAGCTCACAGCAACCGCCAACTCCCAGGCTTAAGCGATTCTCTTACCTCAGCCTCCCAAGTAGCTGGGACTACAGGCACCCGCCACAGCACCCAGCTATTTTTTGGTTGTAGTTGTCATTGTTGTTTGGCAGGCCCCGGCTGGATTCGAACCCACCAGCTCTGGTGTATGTGGCTGGCACCTTAGCCGCTTGAGCTACAGGGGCTGAGCCCTGAAATCTTATTTTTAAGGAGTCTGGATTTTATCCTGAAAACAATTAGCAAATCAAGGATATGCAAATTAGGTAATTTGATCAAACCTGATGAGAAAGCTAATTTGACAATGTGGAAAGGGGATGGGGTGAGTACTCTGCTGGTGGTAAAGGCAGAAGAATAGAGAAGACTGGAAGTCATTATGGGGGACATGCAAGTAATTTCTAACTCAGCCTCCACCACATAAACTGGTACAGGAAAATCAAAATAACCCTAAAAGTTGTTTAAAATTTACATGGATCCTTTTACGTGAAGCATTTCACAAACACCTGGAATAGAGGTAAACTAGTTGAAGGAATGGTGGAAACTCCAAACTGGAAAGCTTATGCCTTATCCAAGAAGGAAAGTCTTAGTGTAACTGAACGTTGCCAGCTATTCTGATTTTTCAAAAAAGCTGGAACAGTTATTAAATACAATTTCCAAATTTTTAAATGTTGGCAACAAATTTTTAAAAATGTAAACCTTGCACAGCCCAAACAAAGCTTGTCTGATGGTGGGCTTCTGGTTGCTATTTTGTAAGCCCAAGCCTAAACTCAGGCACTGGTTGTGGAGAATACACAAGTATAGATTAGAGCAATCTTAAGGCAATACAATCAACACTACTCTGTGGCTCGGCGCCAGCCACGTACACCCAAGGTGGGGGGTTCGAATCCGGTCCGGGCTCGCCAAACAACAATGACGGCTGCAACCAAAAAATAGCTAGGCGTTGTGGCGGGCGCCTGTGGTCCCAGCTACTTGGGAGGCTGAGGCAGGAGACTCGCTTGAGCCCAGGAGTGGGAGGTTGCTGTGAACTGAGATGCCACGGCACTCTACCCAGGGGGACAGCTTGAGGCTTCTGTCTCAAAAACAAAAAACAAAAAAACACTACTCTGTGAAGGAGTGGATATGGCCAATGGAGATAGGAAGGGACCAAAGGTAACTTCATGAAAAACTAATGACTATCAACAATTGGGAAGACACAGGTGCTTTCACTAATAATCCCAGCAACTCTGGGAGGAGAAGGCAAGAGGATTGCTTGAGGTCCTGAATGTACTTTAAAATTTACTTTTTCAGTACACCTCTCAATATACAACCCAAACTACAATTTACCCACTAGGGTCTCAGCCTTCACAGAGAAGGGCCATTCTCCAGACAACAGTTTCAGTTCAGCTGATATTATTTTTGCATTATAGTTTTGCTTGAAAATACAGTAGATGGGTGGCGCCTGTGGCTCAGTGAGTAGTGCCGGCCCCATACAGCAAGGGTGCCAGGTTCAAACCCAGCCCTGGCCAAACTGCAACAAAAAATAGCCAGATGTTGTGGTGGGCGCCTGTAGTCCCAGCTACTTAGGAGGCTGAGGCAAGAGAATTGCCTAAGCCCAGGAGATGGACGTTGCTGTGAGCTGTGTGACATCACGGCACTACCGAGGGCGATAAAGTGAGACTCTGTCTCAAAAAAAAAAAAAAAAAAGGAAAAGAAAATACAGTAGAACCTCTGTAAGTTGACCCAAAAGACTATAACAAACTGGTCAATGTACAGAGGTGGTATAAGGAAGGAGGTCTACTGTACTGATACCTACATGTGGTACATGTCTGGTCTATGAAAATTAGGTCAGCTTAAGGAGATGGTCAACTATGGAGGTTCTACTGTATTTTTATATCTGTATAGAGAGAGATAATTTTTTTTTGAGACAGAGTCTTGCTCTGTTGCCCTGGATAGAATACAGTGGTGTGCAACTTCACATTCCTGGGTTCAAGTGATCCTCCTGCCTCAGCTTCCATCACACCCAGCCAATTTTTTTCTAGTTTTCATGGAGATGGGATTTTGCTCTTGCTCTAGCTGGCCATGAACTCCTGCCTAGGCCTCCCAGAGAACTAGGAGTACAGGCATAAGTCATGGGCCCCCACCATTAATTTACATTTTAACCCACCATTAATTTATATTTTAAAAGTCAAACACTGAAAAACTTTATTTGATCTTGATCCATCTACTTGTTTGCTATTTTTATACACATAATAGGTCCTAGAGTACCGCTGGCAGATAGCCAGTTTCACTCAAGGATCAGTCATTCAAATAACTGGATTTTTTTTTTTTTTTGAGACAGAGTCTCAACCTGTCACCCCTGGGTAGAGTGCTGTGGCATCACAGCTTACAGCAACCTCCAACTTCTACACTTAAGTGATTCTCTTGCCTCAACTTCCCAAGCAGCTGGGACTACAGGCGCCTGCTACAATGCCGGGCTATTTTTTGGTTGTAGTTGTCATTGTTGTTTGGCAGGGCTTGGCTGGATTTGAACCCACCAGCTCTGGTGTATGTGGCTGGCAATTTAGCCACTTGAGCTACAGGCACTGAGCCATAACTGGATTTTTAAAACCTCATTACATTTATCTATTTGCCAAAATTTGGTTTTAAATTCGATGTTCTTGAATATATTCAACAAATATCAATATAATCATGAATATGTTCTGTTTCATTATAGTTGCTAAAATTATTCTTAGCAACATTTTTTACAGTCTTCAATTTTTTTTTTCTTTCTTTCTTTCTTTCTTTCTTTTTTTTTTTTTATAGAGATGGAGGTCTTGCCCTTGGCTCAGGCTGGTTTGGAACTCCTGAGCTTAAGAGATCCTCCTGCCTCTGCCTCCTGGAGTGTGAGTCAAATTTTAATAGCTAAGGGATAGCTCATCTCCCACTGGCCAAGCCAGAAACAAGTTACAAGTTAAGTATCAAAATGAACAACTCAGGAGGTTTATACATACCTACATTTTCTTCAAAGGTAAGTACAACCCTTATATTCTTTACCCCTTTGCTTCTCAGGGTAAAATTTTTGAACACCAATGAGTCCATGAATTTTTGTGGATAGATAGATATGCAAATAAGAAATAAATAGAAAAAGGAAGAAAGGGGGATGGGAACTCTTTTTCACAGATTAATGTCAACTAATGAGTGTAGAGGGATGTAGAATTAGAAAAATGGGTATTTTTGGCTCGGTCCCCATAGCACAGTGGTTAGAGCCTTGGCCACATACACTAGGCCCTCCTCAACAACGACAACAACAACAAAAAATAGCTGGGTGTTGTAGAGGGCATCTGTAGTCCCAGCTACTTGGAGGCAGAGGCCAGAGAATCTCTTAAGCCCAAGAGTTTGAGGTTGCTTTGAGCTGTGATGCCACAGCACTCTACCAAGGGTTACATAGTGAGACTCTGTCTCAAAAAAAGAAAGGAAGGAATCAAAAAAAAAAAGAAAAATGACTATTTTGCAACCACCATAGTAATAATTGATTCAGGCAAAAATCATCAATGGATGCTAAAGCCATTAGTGAAATTTGTTCTGAAACAGTATTTATACAGTCTCAAAATACTGGATTACTTATGGATTACTTATTCAAGATAAATGGGGTGGGGGGGAGTTACCTTAATAATAGAGAAATCTGGTAGGCATCACTTTAGCCAAGTAATCAAAGTAAGATCACCAATTATAAAACAAAATGGCATCCTGTCCCTCCCGATTTTAGGCACTGAAAAGGACAAAACATTACCTAGACACTATTGCTGACAAAAATGAATAACCTGAAGGGAATTATAGGTTAACTAGAAAGCCATGCGACAACCACCTTTAGCTTCAAAATATAAATATCACAAAGGATAAAGAAAGGCTGATAACCTTTTTTAGATAAAAAGAGACAAGAATAAGGACAAAGAAATGCAACATGTGAACCTGGACTGGATCCTAGATTGGGGAAAAAAATGCTATAAAAATTTTTTTTAGCATAAAAAATTGGCAAAATTTGAACATGGACTATATGTTGGATAATGGTATTGCATCCATGTTAAATTTCCGAAACTTGTAACTTTGGCATAGTTATGTTAAAGAGTTTCCTTAGAGATATATTTTAAAGAGTCCTAACAGCAAATAATATCTATCTATTAATACATATACAGAAAGAAAGCAAATGTGGTAAAACTTCAATAGTTGATGAATCTCTGGCAGACCCGAAGTCGCCGGGTAAGAGGGCCAGCTCAGCGCTGTGCTGCAAGTGCTGCTGAGCCCGCCACAGAACTCCTTTGTTGCACAGTCCGTGGCTGAGCCAGAGTCTCTCTGCACAGCTCAGCCCTAGGGCCCTGCTCGCCTGCCGGCACTGCAGCTGGTGGCCCTTTAGCCTCTGCCTGCCTTTCCCAAGGCTGATTTGCCTTAAACTCCCTAAAATCTCCGCAGTCCTGGTTTCTGCTGCAAATAGTCTCTAATTATAAAAGATGACAAAGCCAGGCCACAGCAGCTGAGTACTCCAGGAGCGAAAGAAGCAGAGAGAATGGGGTTTTTCCCTGCAACACAATTGATGTCATTTACTTTCAAGCACACAAAGCAGTTCTAGCTGTCTGTAGCTATTTTAGAATGTTTTTCATGAGCCATCAGCATAGTACTGCAAAACTGAATCTCAGCAACATGAAAATTAGTGCAAAATGTTTTGATCTCATTCTGCAATTTATGTATCTAGGAAAAATTATGACAGCTCCCTCCAGTTTTGAGCAGTGTAGAGTGGCAATGAACTACCTGCAGCCATACAATGTGCCTGACTGCATAGAAGACACACAGCAGACTGTTCTAGTCCAAAATGTACATCTTTTGCTTTCATCAAGCAGAACAGCAAAATGACATTTGGGGTAGGAATGTATGAAGATGCTGTGGGTAGAAATGGCAATGAAGAAGCAGGGGGACACACAGGGACACTCAAACAGGGACCATGGCAGATGGCAGCTCAGAGCAGGTGACGGTCGCATGGTCAAGATGGAAGTGGACTACAGCGCTACAGTGGATCAGCGCTTGCCCAAGTGCAGGAAGCTGGCTAAGACAAGGAAAGTGATACTAGAAAAAGTTGAGTCACATGCCCCAAGATCATACAGCTAGAAAAGTGGTGGAGCCAGATGCAGACCCAGGCAGACGGATTTTAGAGCTTATGCTCTTAACCACCATGCTGTTTTGCCTCCTGAGCCAAGTGTCATGAGAACCTGAACTTCTGAGCACCTGCCCAGGAAAAGGAAGCAACTTTGACATTTGGGGATGAAGGCTGAGCTTTGTTAGTGCTGCTAATTTGAGGGAGAAAACAGAAATAAGGATTTCTCTTCTTTTTTTTAGAATATAAGAGTGTAAGTTTATTTTACACTAGGGAAAAGGGAAGAGAGAGGTGGGAAGACATGAGAAAGAGAGAGAGCAGAGAACAGGGAGTGAGAGAAGGGAAGATAGTAGTGGAAAAAAGGACTGAGAGAATGGTGTGGCATCCCAAAGAAAGAAAGGAAGAATGCCATCCAGAAATATGGATTTCTTTATGAAATACCTTATAACTTAGAAACTGGACACAAATCACTGTTTTTTTGTTCTTTTTTTTGCAGTTTTTGGCCAGGGCTGGGTTTGAACCCACCACCTCCAGCATATGGGGCCAGCACTTTACTCCTTTGAGCCACAGGCGCTGCCCACAAATCACTTTTAAAATAACTATTTGAGTGGGAGGCTGAGGCAAGTGGATTACCTGAGTTCACAGGTTTGAGACCAGCCTAAGCAGGAGTGAGACCCCTGTCTCTAAAAATAGCCATGTGTTGTGGTGGGCACTTGTAGTCCCAGGTACTTGGCAGGCTGAGGCATGAGAATCACTAGATCCCAAGAGTTGGAGGTTGCTGTGAGCTATGATGCCACAGCACTCTACTAAGGGCAACAAAGTGAGACTCTGTCTCAAAAAAATAAAAAATAAAGGCAGCACCCATAGCTCAATGAGTAGGGCACCAGTCACATACACCCAGGCTGGTGGGTTCAAACCTGGCCCAGGCCTACTAATCAACCAACAATGACATCTACAACAAAAACATAGCCAGGCATTGAGGTGGGCACCTGTAGTCCCAGCTACTTGGGAGGCTGTGGCAAGAGAATCACTTAAACCCAAGAGTTTGAGGTTGCTGTTAGCTGTGACGCCATGGCACTCTACCAAGGGTGACATAGTGAGACTCTGTCTCAAAAATGACAATAATAATAACAATAATAATAGCGTTGTAGCAGGCACCTGTCATCCCACCTATTTGGGAGGCTGAGGCAAGAGAATCACCTAACCCTAAGAGTTTGAGGTTGCTGTGAGCTGTGATGCCATGGCATTCTACCGAGGGTGACAGTGAGACTCTGTCTCAGAAAAAAAATAATTAAATTAAATAAATAAAAAATAAAATACTATTTGAGCCAACAAAACATACCCCAAAAGCCAAAGTCAGCCTCTCAGCCTCCTCTTTAGAATATATAGAACAATAGTATCAATAAGGAAAAAGAAATCATTTGTCTTAGAGAAGTACAACTAAATCTTCCATGTACTATTTCCTTCTCATAGCCCACTGTGTGCAATACTTAGTGCTAGGCACTGTGTGGAGTATAAAGATTATTAAACAAAGCTCTTGCCCTCAAATAGCTTATAGACCAGTAAGGGAAAAAAAGACGTCACGACTTCCTTGTTCTAGTGATCTTACAGGTGGCATTTATTTAGGATGTTGCTCTGTTCAAGATAAAAAGACTTGCAAACTCAAATATCAGATGCTTTTTTAGGTGTCCACTGGTAATGGGAATGTTTAAATGAATCTTGGGACTTATTAAACTAGATATAATTAAAACCACTTTAAAAAAAAAAGGTAATGAAGCCAACAAGTGGTATGCTGAGCCGAGTTTAACAGTAAATACACCACATAATAGAGAGCCTGATGGAGATTCTTTACAATTAGGTAATTTTCCTGAACTATTATTTAATATATGTAAAAAAAAATTCTGTGTCCAAATTATGTTCCAAAAGAACATGTGTCATGACCCTTGGACAGAGTTTTACCTGTGATAGCTGTGGATTTGGCTTTAGTTGTGAAAAATTATTAGATAAGCATGTACTAACCTGCACTAACAAACATTCAACCCAAACACAAGATCTTACCGCAGAATGGAAAAGACAATAACATCAAAGCTTAATTTGGTGAAAAGGATTCTCTTAAAATATTTTCTACATAAACAGACAAATGCAGAGGGGGACACAAGCCAGGCTCCTGATGATTCAACTTCAACAACTGGAAGCAAAAAAAGTAGCACAGTGGAGTCTGAAATAGCCAATGAAGAAAAAAAGCAGAGCTATTGAGAGGAAAAGAATCATTACCAAGATAAAGCCAGGAAATATTCCTATAGATTAATTAAAAGACTTTAACATTATTAAGGTTACTGATAAAGACTGCAATGAATTCACTGACAATGATGAATTAGAAAATGAACCGGAAAAGCCATTTAATATGTATTACACTGAGGAAGATATCAGCACTTTAAAAAGTGGTAGGAAACTCTAAAGCCCTGGATATCCATAAACACTGATGAGAGAGGTGGTTTAGAAAATAGCGGGGCCCCCAACAAGGGGATACTGAAAATGCATCTTTCGAGTTGTGTGGGTTCACAATAATTAAGGAAAACCTGTCATCCCACCATTTAGCCAAACACATTAAAAATATCTGTGTAGGCTCGGCGCCTATAGCTCAACCGGCTAAGGCGCCAGCCACGTACACCTAAGGTGGCGGGTTCGAATCCCCAGCCCGGACCCGCCAAACA
>NW_003852705.1:339890-341482 GCF_000181295.1 Otolemur garnettii
GGCTGGATTCGAACCCGCCACCTTGGGTGTATGTGGCTGGCACCTTAGCCACTTGAGCCACAGGCGCCGAGCCTGGTCTTGAACTCTTGAGCTCAAGTAATCCACCCGCCTCAGCCTCCCAGAGTGCTAGGATTACAGGCTTGAGCCACTGCACCCAGCAGTGGCAGGCATTTTAAAAACTTAAAAGTGGGTGAACATGTCTAGCTGCCTAGATCAAAATATGTTTAACAGTGCCATGATGGAAGAAACTAAAAGCTATTACAGACAAAAGCATTTTTGTAGTCTGTGTGGAAAAGGATTTTATCAGCGGTGTCACTTAACAGAACACTATACTGTCCATACTAAGGAAAAGCTGTCAGACATGTAGAAGAGAAGGTCAGTTGCCACTGCACAATGATACGCACAAAGGTGGTCAGGTATCTCTGGTGGTCAGGTATCTCTGCTTCATTTTTTGAAACAGAATCTCATTATGTCACCCTTGGTAGATTGCTGTGGCATCACAGCTCACAGTAACCTCAAACTCTTGGACTTTTCTTGCCTCATTCTCCCAAGTAGCTAGGACTACAGGTGCTTTCCACAATGCCTGGCTCTTTTCTGTTGTTGTTGTAGTTGTTGCATTGTTGTTTAGCAGGCCTGGGCAAAGTAAGAACCCGCCAGCCCCGATGTACGTGGTTGGTGCCCTAACCATTGAGTACAGGTGTCAAGCCTAAACTTTAGTTTCTTATCAACGAGGTGATGACTTCACTATTTCTATGTGTTTCTTTTTAAAGGTTATCCCATGAAATTGTAAACTCAACATCATTGGCCATTCCTGCTTATATTTAAAAAATTCTTTGAAGTAATTATGTTGAAAAAAATAATTATTTGAACCTATCGCATTCACTTTTAGTTTGGGGAGGTTTTTTTTCAGTTGAACAGTGAGTTACCTGCTATTTATTCCCCTTATCATCAATAAAATTCACACTTATAAATTGACAAGTTTATTAGGCAAGTTAGGTGCACTAATTCTAACCTTTAAGGTTGACATGGGCTCAAACTGGGCCTAAAAAGATTGATGGACCAGAGAAAGTGTTATAAAGGAGTATTTCCTATATTTCAAAATATATTATCATTTAATAATTATATTTAAAATTTATATTAAGTGTAAATCCCAGTGACTTCCTCCACTTGAAAAATTAGGGGTGATAAGCAATTTTGTTTTATGATATTAAATTTAATTATGATAGTTAACTTAAAAAGACATGTATTACATTCATTAAAAATATTTTAATTTAAAATATTCTGATTTTGGCCAAGCAAAATGGCTCACACCTGTAATTCTAGCACTCTGGAAGGTAGTCTGATTGAGTTTGAAACCAGCCTAGGCAACAGTGAGACCTTGTCTCTAAAAAAGTAGCTGGGGGGTGGTGCCTATGGTGCAGTGGGTAGGGCACTGGTCCTATGTATTGAGGGTGGTGGGTTCAAACCTGGCACCAGATAAACTGCAACAAAAAATAGCTGGGCATTGTGGCTAGTGCCTGTAGTCCCAGCTACTCGGGAGGCTGAGGCAAGAGAACCGCCTAACCCTGGGAGTTGGAGGTTGCTGTGAGCTG
>NW_003852705.1:342491-344259 GCF_000181295.1 Otolemur garnettii
TTAGTGTTTCACATGGAAATTTCTTGGCTTATAATTACTAATCTTTACTTTTTTTTTTTTTGAGACAGAGTCTTGCTTTGTCACCCTTGGTAGAGAGCTATGGCATCACAGCTCACAGCAACATCCAACTTATGGGTTTAAGGGATTCTCTTGCCTCAGCTTTCCAAGTAGCTGGGACTACAGGCACCTGCCACAACACCCAGCTATGTTTTGTTGCAGTTGTCATTGTCATTTTAGCTGGCCTGGGCCAGGTTCAAACCCTCCAGCCTTGGTGTATGTGGCTGGTGCCATAACCACTGTGCTACGGGCACTGAGCCTAAAATATTTTTAAATTAATTTATGTTTTCCCCATATGTTAGCATTTTTAGAAATCTTATTAGTGAAATTTTGCCAGGTGACCAATTTACCGACTTTACCAAATTTACTGATTTACCAAAATTATTTTTCTTTTAGCCTGTATAAAGCTTATAGCAGTTCATCTGATAAGATGATTTTAAGAATCTTTTTATTGCAAAGTTAAATGGCAAGGAAAAAAAAAACAAAGCTTAGAAGAATTTTAATTACTTGGTTTTTACTTGTACCCCCTCTAAGCATTTAGTATTGGTGTATTTATTTCATTACATAGGAACGTTTTCCTAGCCATGAACAATGTGCACAAATTTGGAATTTCTAATGTAAAAACAAAAATAAAGAAAAATCTTATTTCTGGATTGAGCAAATCCTTAACACATTTGAAGATCAGCTCCTTGAAACTATGGCTAGATATATTTAGGCCAATATAGGGACCCTCCATGGAGTGAAAGAGAGGGGAAGAAATTAGTCCACAGCCTAGCCTGAACTTCTTATCCCAGAGCAGGGAAGCTGAGGGGCAAAGAGAAGAAGCCTGGAGAGAAGGAGGAATGCCTAAAGACCCCAGAATCCTGGCTCCCCACGTCTTTCGGGACTATACATCTCTCCAGTATAAACTGAGGATATCTTTTTTAAAAGAAACAAGTTTTATGTAAATGGGGAAAATTATGTGGTTTATGTAAATTTGTTTAGCTTTGGAAAATTCCACAATTGGTCATTCAGCAAATCAATATTAGAACCTTGGTTCCCTGCACAGGGAAGGCAAGGTCTAACAAGGAGTGAGCTGATAGGTCCAATCTTTGCATCCAGGAAGAATTCTGCTTCAAATTCCCCCGTCCACCCAAAGCAGATTCTCTAGTCACAGAAAATTGATGGTCAGGGACTTGGAAACCAGTAGTGGTCCTTCAAACTGAGTAGCTGAGATGGGCAGCCCTATAGCTCTGAGTTCCCTGAAGGTAGCAGCTATGCCTACAAGTTTGTCATCTTTTCTGCAGCAACCCCAGCATCTAGCACAGTGTCTTGCATACAGTAGGAACTCTGTTGAATGAATTAACAAAGGAATGAACAAATTCTGAAATTAAAAGACAGAAGACTAGAAAAGCAAAAATTTAGAACAAAGGAAAAAAGCAATGCAGAAGAGGCACAGAAAATTACAGCAAGGTGTCAAAGAAAAAGCTACCTGCCACAGAAAACAGTGACAAAGGATGTAGAAGAGGAAAAATTGAGCAGAAAAGGGAAGAAAAACTGTACTATATATGTAACTAAAGGGAGCTACTAGTTATTGGAAAGAATTGTTAGCCGATTAGTTATATCTAATACAAATTATTTATTTGTGTCTAGAAACAACTAATATTTATAAATAAAAATAAAAGATAATTTCAAAAAACAGATCATGCCAAATCTTATAGACAACAGAAAA
>NW_003852705.1:346271-349410 GCF_000181295.1 Otolemur garnettii
TTGACCACTATGGCCTCATAGTACAACTTAAAATCTGGTACTACCCCCGGCTTTGTTTTTATTACTAAGAACTGCCTTAGCTACACAGGGTTTTCTCTGGTTCCATACAAAATGCAGAATCATTTTTTTCCAAGTCTTGAAAATAGGATGTTGGTATTTTAATAGGGATGGCATTGAATCCATAGATTGCTCTGGGAAGTATAGACATTTTAACCATGTTGATTCTTCCTAGCCATGAGCATGGTATGCTCTTCCATTTGTTAATATCCTCTGCTACTTCCTCTCTTAGGGTTTCATAATTTTCTTTATAAAGGTCCTTTACCTCTTTTGTTAGGTATATTCCTAAGTATTTCATTTTCTTTGGGGCTATGGTGAAGGGTGTTGTGTCCTTAATTAACCTCTCATCTTGCCTGTTGCTGGCATATACAAAGGCAACTGACTTGTGGACATTGATTTTATAACCTGAGACATTACTGTATTTTTTGATGACTTCCAAGAGTCTTGTGGTTGAGTCTTTATAGTTCTCTAAGTGTAACATCATATCATCAGCAAAGAGGGAGAGTTTGACCTCCTTTGCTCCCATTTGGATGCCCTTTATTTCCTTGTCTTGCCTAATTATATTGGCTAGAACTTCCAGCACTATGTTGAACAGTAATGGTGACAAAGGATAATCTTGTCTGGTTCCAATTCTAAGAGGAAAAGCTTTCAGTTTTACTCCATTCAGTAAAATATTAGCTGTGGGTTTGTCATAGATAGTTTCGATCAGTTTAAGGAATGTGCCACTTATGCCTATACTCTTCAGTGTGCTAATTAGAAAAGGATGCTGGATTCTATCGAATGCCTTTTCTGCATCTATTGAGAGGATCATATAGTCTTTGTTTTTGCTTCTGTTGAGATGGTGAATAATGTTTATGGACTTGTGTATGTTAAACCAGCCTTGCATCCATGGGATGAAACCTACTTGATAATGATGTATGACTTTTTTGATAAGCTGTAATCTATTGGCTAGGATTTTGTTGAGAATTTTTGCATCATATTCATTAGTGAAATTGGTCTGAAATTCTCCTTTTTGGTTGGATCTTTTCCTGGTTTTGGTATCAGGGTGATGTTTGCTTCATAGAATGTGTTGGGGAAGATTCCTTCCTCCTCAATTTTTGGGAATAATTTCTATTAGTCTATTTTTTGAGACTTAGGAAAAAAAATAAGAAGAAGAAGTTAACTGATGACTCCATACTGAACCTCAGAGTCAAAGCATACTATGATAGACATACTCTTATCTGACAATGTGAATGTTACTTTTTTTGCATTATTATTATTATTGCTTAATATTTCATTGCAGCAATCGTCTGATTTCTTTTCTGAATGTATTTAACTTCATTCATTCTTTACGAGGTTTTTGTTTCTAGTCCTTATCTTAAACATTGTTATTGTTACTAAATTTTAAGCCCTTTTAACTTTGTGAAGGCAAAAAGTGAAAACCAAATAAACACATGTATATGTATAAAGAAAATTTAAAAAATAAATAAAATACTGCTTGCTGATAAAAAAATAAATGAATTATTAGCTGATTAGGTATTAGGTATATCTAATACATATTATCCCCATATGTAATACAAATTATGCCTTACTAGCTTATTATACCAGCAAAGTACATATTACATCAACATATGAATTTTAGAAATCCTCTTCTGGAAAGCAAAAGGGTTGATATAAAAATCAGGCAAAGACATTACAAGAAGAGGAAATTATATATCAATACTACTCATGAAAAGACAAAATTCTTTGAAAAATATTAGCAAACCAATCCAACAATATATAAAATACACAATATATGGCTTGGTGCCTGTGGCCCAAGTGGCTAAGGCACCAGTTACATACACCTGAGCTGGCAGGTTCGAATCCAGCCCTGGCCAGCCAAACAACAATGAAGGCTGCAACCAAAAAATAGCTGGGTGTTGTGGTGGGCACCTGTAGTCCCAGCTACTTGGGAGGCAGAGGCAGGAGAATCGTTTGAGCCCAGGAGTTGGAGGTTGCTGTGAGCTGTGATGCAACAGCACTTTACCCAGTGTGATAGCTTGAGGCTCTGTCTCAAAAAAAAAAAAAACCCAAAATATACTATGATGAAGTATAGTATTTTTATCCCAAAGATACAACATTTGAAAATCAGCATTCAAAAAAGAAATCAACATTCAATATTCAAAAATTAGTCAATGTAATT
Source organism: Otolemur garnettii (assembly GCF_000181295.1). Taxonomy (NCBI): domain Eukaryota; kingdom Metazoa; phylum Chordata; class Mammalia; order Primates; family Galagidae; genus Otolemur; species Otolemur garnettii. The sequence goes on from NW_003852705.1 coordinate 348,490, forward strand.
AATCAGATTAATAAATTAAAAAAGGAAAACTGTTTGATAATAGATGCAAAAAAAGCGTTAGAGAAAATTCAACTTTCATTCACGATTAAAACTCTCAGCAAATCAGGAGTAAAAGGGAACTTTCTCAACCTCAGAAATGCCATCTTAAAAAGATAAGAATCATACTCAAGGACCAAAGACGGAACACTTTTCCTCTGGGGTGGAGAATAGGGTAAAGATGTTTATTTTACCACTCTGATTAAACATATTACTTAACAGTGTCCACCCAGTGCAATAAGGCAAGAAAAAAAAAGGTATACAGATTGGAAACAATTATGCTTAAGTGAAATAATTGAGTTTAAAAAATACAAACTGTATGAAAATGCAAATTAATCTCTAATGACAAAACAGATTAGTGGTTGCTTAGGTAGTAGGTAGGGGGAAAGATTACAAAGGAGCACAGGAAAACTTTGGGGAATGATGATGGATATTCTTATTATTCTGATTATGGTAGTGTTTTCACACAACCCTATAGTGTACATACGGTGTACATACCCTATGCACCTGTATGAACAGCATATTTTAAATATGTGTCTTTTATTGTCCAATATATCTGAATAAAGCTGTGAAAACAGGACTTAAAGGCAAATAAAACTAATAAAAAAAAGTTCAGGGGCGAAGTGTATAAGAGTTGTGATTACCTTGGAAGAGAATGTAGATTTCTACGCACATTGTGAAAAGAGCCAGAAAGCATTAATAGAAAAGTATGATTTTAAGATCACCAGATTTAGCAAGTAAATCTGGGCATGGTGGCTCACACCTATAATCCTAGCATATTGGGAGGCCTAGGCAGGAGGATCACTTGAGGCAGGAATGAGATTTAAAAACTGCCTGGGTATGGTGGCATGTGCCTGTAGTTCCAGATACTTTTTTTTTTTTTTT
>NW_003852705.1:349814-354894 GCF_000181295.1 Otolemur garnettii
ACATATATATGACTCCAAGTTTAACTTCAATTAAATAATTTTAAATAATGAGATTCAGAAAATATGATTTAAGTGTACAGTTTATTCCAACGCAAAGCTTGAGGATAGCCACAAAGGAAAATAGACTCAAAGGGATGTGGGGGTCAGTGCTCCAAAATGGGTAAATTAAGCAGCTTTAGCAGGGTCACAACATTTTCTGTATCAGGCTAGTACATTCTTTAAAGCAGTTTGATTAGTAGAGCTTGTTACGTCCAATGAAGATTGTTTTAACATTCCATGAGGAGGAGTAATGTTTAGGGAGAGGGTGTTAGAGAGGGTCTTCTCTCTGGCACCACTTGGTTATTTCTAATTGTTTACAAGAAAAACAGAAGTTCCAGCTGTATGCTATGTGACTCAGGCTACACAGCCATATTCCTCTCAAGGTTCAGAATAATTTAAAGTTGGAACAGCTTTTAACATTTGAATTATTTTATTTTACACAATGGATAACTGTTCAGTGTAAATATATCCTAAATATTACATGAAACGTACCGTACCAACATTGGTGTTTATCTGAAACTGGTATTTATCTGAAACCGGAGACATTAAACAGCTATCTTAATTTTGTGGAAGAAAATTAATGCATTTAGAGTTTGGATGCATTTTGTACTTCAGATATTTATAGGACAAATAACAAAAATCCCAAATGGATAAACTCCTCCCTACCACTAAAATAATAAAGATTCTCTCTTGTACTGAACTTCTCAAAACTGAAGACCCATCCCAAATCTCTTTACCTTTTAAGGACATGCCCCAGTATTTCATTAAGCAATCCTAGCTGTTGTGAAGACTTTCGAATTTCCCCAAGGGCTGAGGGAAAATTCAGATTTAACTGGCCTTGTATTTTATTTGGCAATCCTAGAAGATGTCTTATCTCAAGTGCATGAAATCAAGCCTCTTAAAAGGGCACCTGCTTGAATTCTTAGTTTATTTTGACTGAGATGAAGCTGGCGAACTGCTTGTACACCAAAGGCTCTATGCCCCATGTTCAGTATAGGTCTTTACAGCTGGTGCTCAGGAAATATTTTTTGTTCTGCAAAATGGGTGAAGATAGGTACCGCATCCAACTTGCTCACCATTTTCTCTCCAGTGCCTATTATAATGCCTGGTGCTCAATGAATATATGAGTAAATGAACAGCTGATTTTCATGCCCCAGAAAATGGTAGCATTGAAGTTTTAACTCCAGCCCTTGTGGTTGGCTGACTGACTCATGGGCAGGTCCCTATTCTGTTTTTTTGGTTTGTTTCTTCATTTTTGCTATGTGTGTCTCAGGTTGCTATTTTCTTTTATATTGTGTGTGATAGACCTACTTTTACCCACAATGCCTCACTCTTGTTTTTCACTTTAGCATCTGGGTGATTGCTCTGAGATTCTCAGGCCCTTGGCCCTTGGCCCTTTGGGAAACTGCAAGCTGCAATACAACAGCTAAGATTGCTAATGAAATATCAGGGCATGTCCTTAAGAGCTAAGGCGATTTGGGATGGGGCTTCAGTTTTTTGGAGAAATTCAGGATTAATGAAAATATTACATTAGTGGTGGGGAGGGTTTTACCTATTTAGGATTTTTGTTATCTGTCCTATAAATATCTGAAGTGCTAAATGTATCTATTTTCTTCCATAAAATTAATAATTTTTTTTTTTGAGACAGAGCCCCAAGCTGTTGCCCTGGGTAGAGTGCTGTGGCATCACAGCTCACAGCAACCTCCAACTCCTGGGCTCAAGCGAGTCTCCTGCCTCTGCCTCCCAAGTAGCTGGGACCACAGGCACCCGCCACAACGCCCGGCTATTTTACTTTTTTTGGTTGCAGTCCTCATTGTTGTTTGGCGGCCCGGGCTGGATTTGAACCCACCAGCTCAGGTGTACGTGGCTGGTGCCTTAGCTGCTTGAGCCATAGGTGCTGAGCCTAAAATTAAGAATTTAAGGTTCCTCCCTGTAGTCCATTCCCACAAATGAGTGGAGATCATAGATGTTATTTCTAGTGAAGGAAGGCTAATGTGAAGAAAAATGTCTTGTGCCTTGAAGATTTTAGAATTATAAAGAATCTCAGGAATAACTTAGTATAACTCCCATACTTAGTGTCAACTGTCTTGTTTTGAAGATGATTATGAAGCCCAGAGACTCTCCCAGGATCACACAGTGAATGACATCAGTGAATGAAAAAGGTACTACCAAACTCTTGAGCCTACAACCCAGTTTCTAGTTTTTATTAATAGTAGTCCAGGGAGGGGTGGCAGCTACAGGGTAGAGGAATAGTAAAATCAAGTCAAGCATACTGTGCTAAGCCGACATGCTATTCTCATTGACACGTAAAATATTGTCTTTGGGTGTTTTTGAGTCCAAACATTCCTCCACCTTTAAAGTTTCTTGTACCCACGTGTGTCCCATGCTGATTTATTCTTCCCGTACAGTTCAGATTTAACTGGCCTTGTATTTTATAATATAATTTTAAAGTATAACTGTACAGTTATATTTTTTCATGGGGAAAAAAAAACTTGACCTTTGAGAATAAAGAATAACATAATATTTCCAAAAGTCTAATAAAAATCATACATTTCCCCAACATAAGACTACCCAGATTTACAAATAAGTTGTAGTTCTCTGCTTTTAGCTGTAGACATAATTCTGTGTGATGGCTCTTGGTTTTATCCATGCTACAGATACGGGAACCATTCACATTTACTTTTATTGTTAAGGTGACCCCAAAATTGTCACTGCAAACTTTGCCTTGAATTCAGACATGGAAAGGGAAGCTGGGACCAAAACTGTTTCTTAAAAATAAATACAAATTGGAAAATTAAGTTCTTAATAAGTGCAATGTGTATAATAACGAATATTTAAAAACATGGGATCCCCAAGCAAAAAATAGTAAAATGTGTCATTGGTGTTGAAACTGGAAACCACACAACATTGTGACACTGCTAAATTAAGCATAGGTTACTGTGGTTTAGGTAACCTCAAAGCTCTGGCTGGTTTCTATGGTAAAGAAATTTTCGCATTTTAGGAAGTGGAGGGGAAAACGGCGGCAGAGATTGCTCTGGGTTTTACTTGCCTTGGGTTTTTTCCTTAGATGAAAATGTCGAGATAGTTTTAAGCTGCTATGAGGATAATACAAGCTTTCACACAAGCATAGTTACATTAGGGAAGAAGAATGAGGTAAAAAGAGAGGGGGGATACCACATTTTGTAAATAGGAAAAAAAACTTCTGCAGGAATTCATCAAATATTAAGTTTTCCTATAGAGATTACAAAAAGAAAGAATCCTCCTATCAATTCCCAGCACAAATGAATTAGACAAAAATGCAACTGAACGGACGTACTTACCCCTCCCCAGGGAAGATGAGGTCTTATTACGGTAGGTGGTACCGTGGCAAGTGTTTCCAGAGTGCGGGTGGAGAGGTGGTACGGATCCCGGTAACGTTAGCATTTACTTTTGTCGTTAGGGCGACGCAAGAACTGTCACCGCGACCTTTGCTCTGCGTTCAGACTCGGCCACTCCGCACGCTGCAGGTGGAGGAGTGTGCTAGGGAGAGGGGGAACTGGGACGCAGCCCCGCAATCCCTGCTCCCAGGGGTCTGCCCCTCCTCCCGAGGCTGCATTGCAGCGGGCTGTGCTAGCTTCTCGTGTGTGGAAGGATAGGGGACCTTTCTGCAGCAGGAGGGACTCGAAGGACAAGGAGGATCATGATATCATTTAAGGAATACGCTCCTGAGGGGCTCAGGGTCTCGCATCCCCCAGTTTGGGCCGGAAGACCAACAGCGGTCCCTGTTAGCGCTCAGAGCGGCGGCTGCAATGCTTCGTCCGGTCCGGCAAGGGCCGCTAGGAGCGAGTCCCGGCGTGGGCCGCTCTCGTCGGCGGTTCGTCTCGGTGGCGCCCCGCCCCCCCGCGGCCGCGGGTGGGAGGACGCGGCCCCGCCGGCGCGTGCGCGCTCCTCGGTGCAGCCAGTCTGCGTGCGTGAGTGGGAGGTGGCAGGCCTGCGACTCCGGCCTTCGCGACTCACTGTTCTAGCGCGACGTCTCCAGCCATGAACCGGTTCGGTACCCGGTTGGTGGCAGCCACGGCGACTCCGTCGCCACCGACGAAAATCCGCAGCAATGAAAACCTCGATAAAATTGATATGTCTCTGGGTGAGGGACCGAGTTGGCGTGGGGGGAGGTGTGGGTGGAACCAAGTGGCGCGGTCTGTGGGGGCAGGGGCGGTTGACCGCAGTTGCCGATCGAGTTTTCCGGCGGGTGGGCGGGACCAAGCGGGGGTTTGAGGCGGGCCAGGAACGCGGCTGTCGCCGGGCGCCGCGGTGGGGCCTGAGGCGGGCCAGGAACGCGGCTGTCGCCGGGCGCCGCGGCGGAGCCTGAGGGACCCGGGGCCTGAGGCGGGCCGGGAACGCGGCGGAGCCTGAGGGACCCGGGGCCTGAGGCGGGCCGTCGCCGGGCGCCCCTGAGGCCGGGAGGCCGGGTCTGAAGAGGGGCCGTGGGCGCGCGGGCGCTGCGGGCCCGGAGTTTGGAGGGTCGGGGGTGCGAACCCTTCCTCCCCGAGGGGCGCCGCCGCCGCTCGCCGGCTACCCCGGCTCTTTGTGAGGAAAACTCGGCGGTTTTCCCTCGACCGTGTTGGCTGTGGGCGTTTTCGGGAGCGAGGGGACGGCCCGACGAAGCCCTTATTTCTGAAGAAAGGTGTCTGAGAACGCGGCTGGGCCGGCGATCAGTTAAAACCGGTGGGTCCAGAGAAGGGCTCGCCGGCACGGCACAGGAGGACTGACGTACGGGCCGGCCCGGCGGCGGCCGGCGGAAGGTACCTTGAAGCAGTTCTGTGGGCTGTTTTATTGAGCAGAGCCTAATAAAGCACGTTCTCCCTAGCCAGGCCTCAAAGTTAGCTAATTAGAAAAAAAATCAAGCATAAACGAAGAACAGATGTGTGTGCATCGCTGAGGAGCTAGCTAAAGCCACATCTGGGAAGGGTGGCATGATTTGGACCCAGTTACATAAAAAGAAGGAGATTGGTGACTCGATTAAAAATTCAGATCTGGGCTCGGCGCCTGTGGCTCAAGCGGC
>NW_003852705.1:355388-359396 GCF_000181295.1 Otolemur garnettii
AAAAAAAAAAAAAAAAAAATTCAGACTTAACCCTGGGCTAAGTAAAGTAATTCCATTTTTGTCAGGATTCAAGTGATGGCCTTGGGTGTAACCAGCCCTGCCAACTCTTGATGTGACCTGTAGGTTTCCAGTACCTGACTGGTGGCTTCAGAGGTGTAATTTCTCTGAGGACGGTGTTCAGGATGATATCCATCATGCAAACATTCTTTTGGTTGTCATTTCTTTCCATTTGTTTGGTTTCTCTTGTGGTTTGGAAAAATTTTGATCAAAAGCCAAAAACTCTTGGTTTCTAGGATTGCTACAGGTCAGAACCCAATGTGTGAATTAAGTAAATTATCAGAATAACAGATTGGCTTCAAGTCTCCACTTACTACACCTCAGAAGGGAGCCTGGAAGAAATGAGAAATCATATGAACTAAGGCCAAAGAATAGTATAACAACAAGTGTTCATTGAGTGCTTACTACCTGCCGGGTCCTGGGCTAAGCATTTTGTTTTCTTTTTTTCTTTTTTGAGACAGTCTCACCTTGTCACCCTCAATAGAGTGCTATTGCATCATAGCTCACAGCAACCTCAAACTCCTGGGCGCAAGTGATTCTCTGATCTCAGCCTCCCAAGTAGCTGGGACTGCAGGCACTGGCCTGTGGCTCGGGTATTTTTAGAGATGGGGTCTTAAACTCCTGAGCTCAAGCAATCTGCCTATCTCAGCCTCCCAAAGTACTAGGATTACAGGTGCGAGCCACCTCACCTAGCCCTTGTTTTATTTTCTTAAGAGGTGGGGTCCACGACTTACTCCCTGTATGACTTTGAGCAAGTTACTTAATTTTTCTATGCCTCAGGTTTCCATACAACAGGAATAACAACAATGGCTTAAAGTGTCTGTGAGGTGGTGCCAGTGGCTCAGTGGGTAGGGTGCCAGCCCCATCGAGGGTGGGGGGTTCAAACCCAGCCCCGGCCAAACTATAACAAAAAAATAGCTGGGCGTTGTGGTGGGTACCTGTAGTCCCAGCTACTCAGGAGGCTGAGGCAAGAGAATCGCCTAAGCCCAGGAGTTGGAGGTTGCTGTGAGCTGTGATGCTATGGCCCTCTACCCAGGGAGATAAAGTGAGACACTGTCTCTACAAAAAATAAAATAAAAATAAAGTGTCTGTGTATGAAGATAAAATATAGTGCCTGTCTAGTACCAGGTATTGTGCCAAACAGTTTACAAATGTCCATTGATTAATTTAATACTTATAGTAACTCTATGAGACAAACATTATTTTTTTTTTGAGACAGAGTCTCACTATGTCACCCTTGGTAGAGTGCCATGGTGCCACAGCTCACAGCAACCTCAAAGTCTTGGGCTCAAGCCATTTTCTTGCCTCAGCTTCCCAAGTAAGCTAGTACTACAGGTGCCCGCCACGACACCAGGCTGTTTTTTGTTGCAGGGTGTTGTCATTGTTTAGGTTCGAACTCACCACTATAGGTGTATGTGGCTGGCACCATAATCACTATACTGTTAGTGTGGAGCCGAGACAAACACTACTATTAACACTTTTCTGCCTCCAAGTCACTATGGCTAGTAAGTGGCAGAGGCGGGATCTGACTGAGACAGTGTCATGGTTCTGGATTCCATACTCTTATCACTTTTAAGTAGAAACCTCATAGGGTTATTTTGAGGATAAACTGAGTTACCATATCTAAAATGCTTAGTCCTAGGCAGCATGGCATCACATGTGTAATCTCAGCTCTTTGGGAAGCTTAGAGAAGATTGCTTGAGGCCAGGAGTTTGACTCCAGTCTGGGCAACACCTCATAGGATTTTTATGAGGATAAACCAAGTTACCATATGTAAAATGCTTAGTCCTAGCCAGAGCAGTGTCTCATGCCTGCAATCTCAGCTCTTTGGGAGGCCTAGGGAAAAGGATTACTTCAGGGCATCAGTTTGAGTCCATCCTGGGTAATACAAGGAGATCCTTCTCTACCAAAAAATTAAATGGATTGGTGGCACATGCCTGTAATCCCAGCTACTAGGGAGGCTGAGGTCGCAGCTGGGCTGGAGTGCAGCACTGTGCTCCACTCACTGCCTTCTGGAGCTCCTGGATTCAGGCAATCCTCTGCCCTCAGCTTACCTAGTAGTTGTGACTACAGGCATGTGCCACCAGTCTGTCTAATTTTTTTTTTTTTTCATTTTTTGTAGAGACAAGGTCTCCGTGTGTTGCCCAGACTGTTATTCCTGTTTTATGGAAACCTGAGGCATGGAGAAATTAAGTAACTTGCTCAAAGTCAGATAGGGAGTATAGTGGTCGAGCCAGGGTTTCATTCTCGCTCTGGAACCCCCAGTTACAGATGTCATAAGGAAATGTCAAACATATTTTCACACTAATAGGTTTCTTAAGTTTCTAAGTCTTTTTGCTTGCTTTTTTGCTTGCATTCTATTTGGTGAGTAGGATGTTTAAGTGAAGAAAATCAAGGGGTAATCCTCTTTGAGGGAGAAATGATGGGCTTCAGAGAGCTGAAATAGAACTTAGTCTCTATTCTCTCCTCTGAGAACGCACAGCACTCTTTCTTCTAGTGAGAATTTCACAGAAAATGGGGTGAAGACATTACTATCTATTTTGGATGATTATTATGCTTTGTGAATATTTCATCTGCAGGTCTTCAGAGCTTGTAGAATCTGATTTCTTTTTTGATTTAAATCATGGCTGTAGTTGGTTCATGAATTTCATATAGAATATCTACAAGGTTTATCTAGCTGACCTCATGGCTCAATTTATTTTAAAAATGGGTATTAATGAATGCTAAATAGGATAGTGGATACATGTCAGAACAACATGTATTAGTACTCAGTTACTATGACTATTATTATTACCATGTATAATATATATATCTAGTGCTATGAAAGAAAATGTAAGTAGCTCATTGTAAGGGATTTGTGTTTTCTTCTGATGCTTACCTGTCTACTCATGAGGTAGAATGAAGCCATTTTCTTCTTTTAGTACTTTGCCATAGTACTCATTTAACTCATTTGAGGATTTAGATTATAAAATGTTTAAATGTGAAATGTAATTTTATATGTAAGTATGTATATGTACATATGTACACACTTACATTTTATATGTACGTTTTATATATACATTTTATAAAGTTTGTATGCCTTGCTAGTTTTAATTTTTAGTTATGTTTAGACTAAATGCTTTATTTCAGAACTAACCTTGTTTGTATTCTGCCTTTTTTAAATTTTTTAATTTTTTTAGAGACAGAGTCTTACTTTTCGCCCTTGGTAGAGTGCCATTGCCTCACAGCTCACAGCAACCTCCAACTCCTGGGCTTAGGTGTTTCTCTTGCCTTAGCCTCCCAAGTAGCTGGACTATAGGCACCCGCCACAACGCCTGGCTATTTTTTGTTGTTGTTGCAGTTTGGCCGGGGCCAGGTTCAAACCAGCCACCCTCAGTATATGGGGCCAGTGCCCTACCCACTGAGCAACAAATGCCACCCATATAATGCCTTTTTTGTTTTTAATGGTCCCAGACCAAATTTGTTGCTTTGTGGCACTGAGATTTTAGACTTCTGATGAAGAGTGAATAGCACTCTGTTAAAGGAAAGTAGTATTTTATAACTGGTTCTTCCTAACTATTCTATTTCTGTTCATTAAGCATTTAACATGTGGTGGGGTGCTCCCACTGAATGGGCACAGTGTGGGGATGTTTGGCACATCCTTTGAGTGTGGGACATAACCACAAGAGGGACTCTACCTAACACTCTGTCTCTAAAAATAGCTGAGTGTTGCAGCAAGTGCCTGTAATCCCAGCTACTCCAGAGGCTAAGACAAGAGAATCCCTTGAGCCCAAGAGTTTGAGATTGCTGTGAGCTGTGAGGCCACAGCACTCTACAAAGGGTGACAAAGTGAGACTATGTCTCAGAAAAGTTTTTGACTATGTATAATTTCTTTAGTTTGTTAGTTTTATTAATTATCAAAAAATTAATACTAATATCTTGTAGCTCACAACAACCTCAAACTTTTGGCCT
>NW_003852705.1:360605-361827 GCF_000181295.1 Otolemur garnettii
CAGGGATTCTAAATTTTGTGCCAAGAATGTCAGGTAATTTAATAGGGTACTACAGGCACATGCCACCATGCCTACCTAATTTTTTTTTAACCTTTTGTAGAGATGGGAGTCTCACTATGTTGTGCAAGCTGGCCTTGAATTCCTGGCCTTAAACAATTCTTCTGCCTTGGCCTCCCAAAGCGCTAGAATTAACAGGCATGAGCCACCAGGCCTGGCTTTGCCTTGGGCTATTGTAAAGCAGCTGATTGAAGGTTTATCTTTTTATTATCCTCTTACGAGTGCTTTCAGAGTAGAAAAGAAATTAGGAACATAGGAAGTTTGTCAATTAGAAAATGAGACTGACATTAAGTTAAAATGAAAGTAATTATGGCATTTCCTCTATCATAGATGATATCATCAAATTAAATCGAAAGGAAGGAAAGAAGCAGAATTTTCCAAGACTAAATAGAAGACTCCAGCAAAGTGGTACCCGGCAATTCAGGATGAGAGTACGATGGGGAATCCAACAGAATTCTGGTAAGTTTTAATAAAAAGCTGTTATTTCTGGGTTCATAGTATACTGTTTTCAGCATATACTTAACACATGGAGGAAATATTATATATCATTACCCTTTGTTATTTATATTTACTCTACTCTCAGGTTTTTGGTTAGATCTTAAGACCTGGTAAAATTTAAGTTGCCTTAAATGGTAGATAATGGTGTTTCTTAAAAACCATTTATTTTGAAGTAACTTCAGTTTATGAGTCGTCTGAATTACATTTCTGGTGTAGATTTGCAAAGGATCTTTCATAAGCTCCTATCTCCATCTCAGTGAATATTCCTGTGTCTGTCTGATAGATAACTAACTCTAGGTTAAATGTATGTATTTCTGCAAAGTTATAGGAAGCAGACTCCCTTTTTTATATGAGAATGGTTTAAGTATGTGGAGATAACTATTACATTCTGCATAGAAAATAACCCCCAGACACTTTATCTTATCATCTGAGACCTTTAGGATTTGTTAAATCCTCCAAAGGTGACATTCAGAATGGAATTCTTTAGATATAATCTGAAACTCCACATACATAGTTATTTTTGATAATCTGAAATTTACTTGTTTATAATCATCTTGTTCAAAAATGGATTGAAGGCCCGGCGCCTATAGCTCAACCGGCTAAGGCGCCAGCCACGTACACCTAAGGTGGCGGGTTCGAATCCCCAGCCCGGACCCGCCAAACAACA
>NW_003852705.1:363725-364998 GCF_000181295.1 Otolemur garnettii
TTTTTTTTTTTGAAGCATAGTCTCACTATGTTGCCCTCAGTAGAGTGCCATGGCGACACAGCTCACAGCAACCTCAGACTCTTAGGCTCAAGCAATTCTCTTGCCTCAGCCTCCCAAGTAGCTAGGAGTATAGGTGACTGCCACAATGCCCAGCTATTTTTTTTTGTTGTTGTTGTTGTTGTTGTTTAGCTGGCCTGGGCCAGGTTTGAACCCACCAGCCCCAGTGTTACGTGACTGACGCCCCAGCCGCTGACCTATAGGGACCAAGCCTCAATTTTAATTATTTTCATGCAACTCAAAAGACTATACCACATGTGATAATTTACAGTTTTTACAGGAGCAAGTCATTAGTGTTTAAGTCCAATCTTATTTCCAACATCCACATCTCATTAATGATTTCTAACCTGGGATAAATAGTAACTTCTATAATAGAGTTTCAGAGGCAAAGGAAGATATGAGTGTGGGCAGAATTCAACAGTTAAAGATTCTAAGGGAGTTGTTCTAACCAGAATTTCCAAGTTTAATAAAGGAATCCACATGTTGAGTTTTTTACTGTATGACTTACTTTCACAAATGAGAAACCAAAGTGATTAAAATTAGATGAGAAGAGGCTTGGCGCCCACAGCTCAGTGAACAGGGTGCCAGCCACATACACCAAGGCTAGTGGGTTCGAGCCTGGCTCTGGCCTGCTAAACAGCGATGACAACTCCAACAAAAGAATAATAGCCAGGGCTCAGTGCCCCTGGCTCAAGCAGCTAAGGCGCCAGCCACATATACCTGAGCTGGCAGGTTCGAATCCAGCCCGGGACATTCCGAGTGGATTGCCTGAGCTCACAGGTTGGAGATCAGCCTGGGCCAGAGCAAGACCCTGTCTCTAAAAATAGCTGAGTGTTGTGGCAACTTGTAGTCCCAGCTAATTGGGAGGCTGAAGCAAGAGAATTGCTTGAGCCCAAGAGTTTGAGGTTGCTGTGAGCTGTGGCACCATGGCACTCTACCAAGGGTGACAAAGTGAGACTCTGTCTCAAAAAAAAAAAAAAAAATGTATCTGTGGTTCTATTGTAATGTTATTTATCATAGTGTGTAACATTAGAAGTAGCTGAAATGATGAGTACAAAATTGGTTTAATCAAGTATGGCACATTAAAAAGATATCAAAAACGTGCGGTGGCTCCACGCCTATGGCTCAGGTGGCTAAGGCGCCAGCCACATACACCTAAGGTGGCGGGTTCAAATCCAGCCCGGGCCCACCAAAACAACAATGACGGCTGCAACCA
>NW_003852705.1:366491-370489 GCF_000181295.1 Otolemur garnettii
TCCCGTAGGTTTTGGTAAGACTAGTCTGAGCCGTAGAGGAAGAATAATGCCTGGAAAGAGACGTCCTTATGGAGTTATCACCGGCCTTGCAGCTAGGAAAGCAACTGGAATTCGAAAAGGAATTAGTCCAATGAATCGTCCACCTCTAAGTGACAAGGTATCCTGGATCAGATACTCTTTGTTTTTTTTTTTTTTTTCATTTGGACTAACATTTCTGTAAATGAGCTCGAGAGAGCATATTATTTTATTTTTTTATATACTTTAGGGCCGATATAAAAAACTTAAAATCTAAATAAAAATCATTGGTAGGCCAGTCATGGATGATGGCTCACACCTGTAATCCTAGCACTTTGGGAGGCCAAGGTGGGTGGATTGCTTGAGCTCACAAGTTCAAGACCAGCCTGAGCAAGAGTGAGACCCCAGGCTCTACTAAAAACAGAAAATCTGAGGCAAGAGGATCGCTTAAGCCCAAGAGTTAGAGGTTGCTGTGAGGTGTGATGATACCATGGCACTTTACCCAGGTTGACAGTTTGAGACTCTGTCTCAAAAAGAATAAAAATAAAAATTATTGCCATTCATGAAGAATACCAAACTTTAAATTTTTTTATAGGTTCTTATGTGTATACATGCATGTGTGTTCACGCATACTTTTTAATGGCTCTATTGGGTTATAATTTTCATACCATAAAATTCTCTTGCTTTAAGTACACATGAATATTTATAGACTTGTACAGCCTCCACACCAATCTAATTATAAAACATTTCTATCATCCTAGAAAGCAATCTCATGCCCATTTGCAGTCATTCCCAATGTTCTGACCCAGGCAATCACTAATCTACTTTTTGTAGATTTTCTATAGATTTGCCTTTTTTGCACATTTTATGTAAATAGAATCACATAGTAATAACATGCGTTCTGCCAATTAGCTATATTTTTGAGGCTCCTTCATGTTGTAGCATGTATCCATACTTCATTCTTTTTTCTTTCTCTTTTTCTTTTTCTTTTTTTTTTTTTTTGAGAGAGAATGCCATGGCATCAACCATAACAATGCCTGGCTCATTTTTCTATTTTTAGTAGAGACGGGGTCTTGCTCTTACTCGAACTCAAGTTATCTTCTCATCTCATCTTCCCAGAGTGCTAGGATTATAGGTGTGAGCCACTGCACCCGGCCAGTACTTTATTCCTTTTTGTTGCTGAGTAATATTATAGGGATATACCACATTTTGTTTAGCCATTCATCAGTTGGTGTACATTTGGTTATTTCTATTTTGGGAGGTATTATGAATAATGCTAGTATGGACATTCACCTGCAATTCTATATGGACATAGATTTTTATTTTTCTTGGGTAGATACCTAAAGTTAATTTTTTTTTTTGAGACAAAGTCTCAAGCTGTCACTCTGGGTAGAGTGCCATGGTGTCACAGCTCACAGCAACCTCACTAAGTTAATTTTATTTAAAGTTATTTACTTAGCTGGGTGCAGTGGCTCATGCCTGTAATCCTAGCACTCTGGAAGGCCAGAGTGGGTGGACTGCTCGGGCTCACAAGTTTGAGACCAGCTATGAGCAAAGCGAGACCCCATCTCTTTAGTAGAGAAACTAGGAATAGAAAAACTAGTCAGATCATGGTGGGCGCCTATAGTCCTAGCTACTGGAGAGGCTGAGACAAGAGGATCACTTGAACCCAAGAGACTTGAGGTTGCTGTGAGCTATGATGATGACATGGCACTCTCCCAAGGTGCTTGAGTGAAACTGTCTCAAAAAAATAAGTATATACATAAAGTTATTTACCACCATAAGTTAACTGCTTTTCAACTCATAACTGAGATATTATTTATATCTCAATGTGTAGTTTTTGGATTGAGTAAAGTATCATCCCCAACCTTTTTGTCAGCAGGGTTGGTTTCACAGAAGACAGTTTTTCCATGGAGTGGGGCCTAGGGAGGAATCATGGTTTCAGGATTATTTTAGACTATACTCTAATTTTGGTTGCTGTCACTGCAGAAAACCCTGCCTCACACATCATTTTAAGATCGCTGTCATTTATGATCTCAAGAAATTGATCCTCTCCTAGCACAGACAAATTTGATTCACCTGGCTTATTTATAATGGGTCACAGATCTGTTCCTTCCAAGCTTGGGATTTTTTTTATGCTTGGGAAATAATGCTCAAATTTGTTTAAAAGCTGAGATAGGCAATCATGCACCATCTGGGAGAAAGAAGGCCCTAGCTCATGTCTTTCAAAATCTCTGCTACTGTTTGAAACATGTCAAAAATCTCAATGGTCACTTGTTGTCCCCGTAATTCCCATTTGGCTTTGAATGCAGTCGAGTTTATCTGTTGACTTGAAAATAGGTGTTGTTCTACCCTGAACTGGCAGTTGAGTTCATTGAACAGGTTTGCTTGTTTGTTTTATTTTTTTGAGACAGTCTTACTCTGTCACCGAGGCTAGAGGGTCATAGCATCAGCTTATTTCGCAGCAATCTCAAACTCCTTGGGTTCAAGTGATACTCCTGTGTCAGCCTCCAGAGTAGCTGGCTAATTTTTTCTATTTTTAGTAGGGATGGGGTCTTTCTCTTGTTTAATCTGGTCTTGAACTCCTGAGCTCAAGTTATCTTCCTGCCTTGGCCTCCCAGAGTGCAAGGAATACAAGTGGTGAGCCACCACACCTGGCTAAGCAGATTGGTGTGTCATGTAAGTAAACAAGTTCTGAGACCTATTCTCTCTCACTTAAATGTGCTGCCAGTGGTGACTATTTTTCTATTTTTTTTTAATTAAATCACAACTGTATACATTAATGCAATCATGGGGTGACTATTGTTCTAAAAGAAATCTCTGGAGCATCTCTTCTAACTCAAAAACTCTGGCCAGTGATCTAACTTTAGAAAACCATTTTACTTCTGTATAAGAGAATACAAGTGTGCGTTGAAGTTGTGTCCATTTCCTCTCAGAACTAAGTGAATAGACATGAGTTAAGGGTGTGTCTTTTAATGTGGTTGATAATTTTAATCACATCTTGGACATTTTTTGGACAGAATTTTTCTGTCAATGATACAGGGTATATACTCATATTCAGAAGCTACCTCCTTGACACAAGTAGTGAAACTAGAAAGCCGTCTAGTCATGGCAGCTGGTCTATATGTGCATATACTGACACAGAATGACCAGTTCACTTTTCCTGATATGTAATCATTCACTAACTTGAATGGTTTTATAGCTGTGGTATTGGTTGGCAACAAAAGGGCACATAACATATCCTCATGCACATCTTTCTGAAAAAATATGTCACAGAAAAGTAAGTATTGTCGCTTTGTTGTCAGCATCAGTAGACTCGACAACCTAGATTTCATTCCACAGTAACTCATTAATTCTCTCTAACAATTGTGCCTCAGTATCCTCTGCTATTTCATTAGTTTGTCTAGTTACGGTCCTAGCTAAAAGAGGAACACTTGCCGCCTTTTTAACTGGCATCCTTAGAAGCAGGCAGGATCAACTTTTGGCTGATAGTAAAGTGCTCCTTAGCTTTATCAATGCTTTGAGCCACTAAGAAGGATACTCTTAGTGCAGACACATTTGATTAAGTGGTGGCCTTCAGTAATTGCATCTGTTCCTCTTGTTCATGTTATTTTCTTTTGAAAAGCTCTAAAGGCTTAATGCAGGGTGTTTGGTCTGCATGTGGTGAAGCAGTTTCGATGATTTAATAACTTTGTTGGATAGCCAGTTGCCAGATATTATACAAAGTGGGCTTGGAGAATATGAATCACATGTTCCAGTAATTTAGGTAGGACTCTTGCTATTTTTAATTAATAATTTAGGTAGGACTCTTGGTATTTTCTTTTAAATGCACCTTTCATTTTTGTTGACAGTCTTAAGAGTCTTCTCCTATCTCATCCGTGGGTCTTTCCTATTTTTTTTTTTTGTGTGTGTGTGGCAATCTTTGTCACCCTTGGTCTATAGAGTGCTGTGGCGTCAAAGCTTGTAACAACCTCAAACTCTTA
>NW_003852705.1:373660-377623 GCF_000181295.1 Otolemur garnettii
GGGTCTGGGCTGGGGATTCGAACCCGCCACCTTAGGTGTACGTGGCTGGCGCCTTAGCCGGTTGAGCTATAGGCGCCGAGCCAGAAATTGGAAATTCTGAAAGCTGAATTTGTTAATCTGGATGGATCTCACTAGAACACTGAATCATGATGTATGTTATTTGTGGAAAAAGCAAACTAGAGAGAAAGAATTCTTCAGCTTGACACCTGTGGCTCAGCGGCTGGAGCGCCAGCCCCATACACTGCAGCTGGTGGGTTCAAATCTGGCCAGGCATTGTGGCAGGTGCCTGTGATCCCAGCTATTTGGGAGGCTGAGATAAGAGAATCGCTTGAGACTAGGAGTTTGAGGTTGCTATGGGCTGTGACACCATGGCACTCTACCCAGCGCAACAGCTTGAGGCTTTTGTCTTAAAAAAAAAAAAAATTCTTCATGGATGTATCTTAAGCTGAATTTATTCTTATACTAAATTGTGAAAGGAATAGCAAAAACTTAAAAATTATGACTCATGAGTTGAGTACTATGATGTGTGTCTATACTCCCAGCTACTGAGGAGGCTGAGGCAGGAGGAATGCTAGAGCCCAGGAGTTAAAGGATACAGGAAACTATGATGATGCCACTCTATTCCCACCTGGGTGAGAGCTGAGACCCTATATTAAAAAAAAAAGACCTATTGTTACACTTTTTATTTTTTTGAGAGAGTCTCACTCTGTCACCCCTGGTAGTTTTGTTTGTTTGTTTGTTTGTTTTTTAGTGGAACCAAGGTCTCACTCTTGCTCAGGCTGGTCTCAAACTTCTGAGCTCAAACATTATACCCACCTTAGTCTCCCAGAGTGCTAGGATTATAGGTGTGAATCACCTGCTCCCAACAAAGAAGATAGTTTATAGAACAGTCTGGGTGGCTGGGCACAGTGGCTCACACCTGGAATCCTAGCACTGTGGGAGACTGAGGCAGGTAGATTGCTTGAACTAAAGAGTTTGAGACCAGGCTGAGCAAGTGCAAAACCTCATCTCTACTGAAAATAGAAAAATTAGCTGGGTGTTGTGGTGGGTGCCTGTAGTCCCAGTTAGTTACTTGGGAGGCTGAGACAAGAGAATCACTTGAGCCCAAGAGTTTGAGGTTGCTGTGACCTATGATGCCAGGAAACAGAGTGAGACTGTCTCAAAAATAAACAAATAAAAGAAGAAATGGAAGAATATTTTAAGATTTTCTGTGGTTTATATTAATATATAAAGATTTCTGAGTGAGGAGGAAGAGGAAGCTGGAAGATACATTAGTTTTCAATTCTTCCTCTTTATTTTTGCTTTTCAGTTTCACTATTATGTGCCTAGGTATGGTCTATAAATTTATATTTTTTACCAAACTTAGGAAAAAGACTAAAAATGTGAATTTTAATGTCTTTAGAATATATCTTATGTGTGGGATATTAGAAAGCTAAATATTTAGAAGTTTAATTTTTTCTAAATTAGCCAGGTACTGCAGAGGAAGATCAAGTCTCAATAGCGTCATGTAAATAATGAAATAATTCAAAGTTTTGCTCAAGTTTTTAAGCCTATGAATTTAATGATTATTGCTTAGTTTTTCTTAAAATGTTTGTGAAAGTAGCTCAGATGATTCGTGATGTGTGTCTTTTTGTTACAGAAGTAACATTCCCACTAATTTTACCAGGAGTGGAAATAAATTAAGCCATCAGAAAGACACTCGTCAGGCAACTTTTCTTTTCAGAAGAGGCCTGAAGGTATTAAAAAAAATCTTGGTGGTGGTTTCTTTTTATCCATAGAGGATCCCAAGCACCCATCTTTAGTGATCATTAATCATAAGCAGGATTAGGTTTGGGGTATAGATAGGATGACCAGATGTCCCGCTTTTTAACAATTTGTCCCATGTCCCGCGGCATTTTTAAAAAATCCCGATTTTTGGAAAGAATGCATGAGCGAGCGGGAGAACAGGAAGGGAATATACAGTTTTCGGCTGCCATTCTGCTATTTCGCCAGAATATGAGTTTTATCTTATTTTTGTTAATTTTATAATGTTAAACTGTGATAATAACAAATAATTGTTGAGAAGTGATTATTGAGAACTGCTTATCAAAGTTTGCATTGTTGTCAGGTCCTACCCTGCCCTGTCCCCTGCCCTGCCCCCCCCCCATGTTGTCCCACTTAACAAATGTTAAAACCTGGTCACCTTAGGTATAGAGAACATGACACTAGATTAATTCTTTCTGTTACAGTTTTTCTATATTTCTATATCGTGTCTTTTGTTCCCCTCCATAGCAGTGTCTTATAAGAATTTAGCATGTTTATTTAGCAATAAATTTCTATTTGCCACTTATTCTAATATAGGAACTCCAACCAAGAAGTTTTGCTAGACTAGCACAGGCTTCTTTCCTGCATTTATCCACACACCACAATGGGTTATAGAGTTACAGAGCAGGATAGCTCTTTGGATTCAAATCTTCTGCTTTCTTTGGGATCTACTGCTTTTTTTTTTCCCTTCAGGTTCAGGCCCAGTTGAACACAGAACAACTGCTAGACGATGTAGTAGCAAAGAGAACTCGTCAGTAAGTTTCAATTTGTTTTTCAAGATGTCATTTCAAAAATTCCAAAGTACTAACTACCCAAATTACCATGTACCCCCGTCCAAAAGAAGTCAAATGAGACCCAAAATAAAACTGAGCCAGAAAGTTAGGCATGGTGATACAAGCCTTTAGTCCCAGATGTTTGAGACTTGAGCCCAGGAGTTCAGGCTGTAGTGTACAAAGATAGTGCCAGTGAATAGCTGCTATACTCCAGCCTGGGCAACATAGTGAGACTTGTCTCTAAAAAGAAAATAAATTGAACCTCAAATAAGTCATCTTTTGTTTTTTGTTGTTTTTTTCCAAAATTCTTTGAATTTTCACCTGTCAATATTGTGAGGTAACAATTTTAGCCCCAAGTAATTTAATCTTATTTTTTTTAATTGCTATTCCATTTTAATGAAACAAGTTTTTTCTTTCTTCATTTTCTTTATTTTATATTTTTGGCTATAACTACTTTTTTTTTTTAAGAGACAGAGTCTCACTTTATTGGTAGAGTGCTGTGGCGTCACAGCTCACAGCAACCTCCAGCTCCTGGGTTTAGGTGATTCCCTTGCCTCAGCCTCCCAAATAGTTGGGACTACAGGTGCCCGACACAACGCCTGGCTATTTTTTGTTGCAGTTTGGCCAGGCCAGGTTTGAACCCGCCACATTTGGTATAGGGGGCCAACGCCCTGCTCAGCCATAGGCGCTACCCAGCTATAAATATTTTTATACAAATGAACCTATTTAGGGAATAAATAGAAGACAATTTAACTGAGCTTTTGGAAAATTTGTAAGAACTTTAAAGATAATAGAATGTTTTTCCTTTTCACATAACTTTTTTTTTTAGAGACAGAGTCTCAATATCTTCCCCTTGGTAGAGTGCTGTGGTATCACAGCTCACAGCAACCTCAAATTCTTGGGCTTAAGCGATTCTTTAGTCTCACCCTCCCACGTAGATGGTACTACAGGCACCCGCCACAATGCCTGGCCAGTTTTTTCTTGTTGTTGCAGTTGTCATTATTGTTTAGATGGCCTGGCTGGGTTGGAACCCACCAGTCCTGGGTGTATGTGTCAGGCACTGTAACAACAGTGCTATGGGCACTGAGCCTTTCACATAACTTTTGATTCCTTCATCTTACAAAAAATCTTAAAACTCTGTTTTTATCTATTAGTTGCACTTCCCAATGGTAGTTGACATTCTGATTCCATCACTATAATGAGATTTTGAGATAAAACTGTTAAAAATGGCTCTGCACCTATAGCTCAACCGGCTAAGGCGCCAGCCACGTACACCTAAGATGGCGGGTTCAAATCCCCAGCCTGGACCCGCCAAACAACAATGACGGCTGCAACCAAAAAATAGCTGGGCGTTGTGGCAGGCGCCTGTGGTCCCAGCTACTTGGGA
>NW_003852705.1:377873-387641 GCF_000181295.1 Otolemur garnettii
GGACTACAGGCACCCGCCACAATGTCGGCTATTTTTTTGTTGTTGCAGTTTGGCTGGGGCTGGGTTCAAACCTGCTACCCTTGGTATATGGGGCCAGCGCCCTACTCACTGAGCCATAGGCACCGTCCTGTGGCTACTTTTGGAAAACAAAACATACACAGTTGGCTCTCCATATCTGTGGGGGATTTGTTCTACGACAGCAAAGATAATAAAATCCTCTGATGCTTAAATTCCCTGCAGTTGGCCCTCTGATTCTGGTTGACTCCACCAGTGTAGAATCTGCAAATAGGAAGGGCTGACTGTAAAACATGGTCATGGTTCACATATGATGCCAACTCAGTGGGGCATGATTTTGAACAATTGGAGTGTAAGAAACAAAACTTTGAACCTGATGCCAGCAGTATTCTTTAGCATAGGGGTCATTATGTTAGAAACTATCAGGAAGTAAATAATAATCATAGTTTATTTGCTGCTTCAGTGAACAATACTTACTTAATTGAGATATAATAATATAAATATTTGTTTTGAATGTTGAGAATCAACTTGTAGACAAAGCATAAAAGAGTTAATTTCAGAACAGACTATAATATGTATAAATATCAATTTTTGACTCATGTAAATATAAAGATAGAGGTGACAAAAAGTAGAAAGTACAAAGTGAGAGAAAAGGTGGAAGGGCTGGAATAGAGGTATTATTATCCTTTCATACAAGTAGGGAAGAGTCAAGAAACACTACTGAAAGAAATAGAGATTTAAGTAAAATTACAGTGGAAGTTAAGCATTGATAAGACCATCAAAATGTTTAGAGGTAGGTAGGAGGACAGTGTGATGAGCTAAATCTTTATTGATTGCAGGAAGATTTTACTACATAAGCATCTTGTTTAGTGAATAGGAAATAACCAAGCAATAAAAACAAGAAAAGTTAAAAATACTGCCTCTGGGGAGGGAGAATAGAGGTGTAGGAGTGTTGCTTTTTATTAGAAGCCTTTCTATACGATTTGATTTTTTTTAAATGTCTATATATCTATTACAATGAAAGATACTTTACAAATAAATTCAAGTGCCCAGGATCTAGACCCAAGATGATGATTCATTATATTATGATGGTATTCAGGTATCTATTTTTTAAAAGTTAAAGAGAAGTAGTGGTTACTTTTAAAATATATATGCATAGAATTTATAAACTAACACTTTAATGACATTTTGGGGGTTTTTTTGGTAACTAGATGGCGAACTTCCACCACCAATGGAGGAATTTTGACTGTGTCCATTGACAATCCTGGAGCAGTGCAGTGCCCAGTGTAAGTCTTTTCATTATTTTTGCAAAAAACTATAGCCTCTTAATATATAAGATAATAGAAAAATACTGAATTTCTGCTTTGAGTATGATATCCAAGTTAGGGTAAAACTGAGATGCAAATGTAAAAGTAATACTTGTTTTTGTTTTGTTTTGTTTTGTTTTTTGAGACAGAGCCTCAAGCTATCCCCCTGGGTAGAGTGCCGTGGCATCACAGCTCATAGCAACCTCCAACCCCTGGGCTAAAGCGAGTCTCCTGCCTCAGCCCCCCAAGTAGCTGGGACTGCAGGCGCCCGCCACAACACCCAGCTATTTTTTGGTTGCAGCCGTCAGTGTTGTTTGGCAGGCCCGGGCTGGATTCGAACCCGTCACCTTAAGTGTATGTGGCTAGTGCCTTAGCCACTTGAGCCATAGGCGCCAAGCCAATACTTGTGATACAAAATGGAAATAGTATAGTGTAAAATTAAAAGTTTAGTTAGGTGTTATATTAGCTCACACCTCTAATTCTAGCACTTTGGGAAGCTGAGGTAGGAGGATTACTTGAGGCCAGGAGTTCAAGACCAGCCTAAGTAACATAGCAAGACTCTGTCTCTAGAGAAAATAGAAAAATTAGCTGGGTATGGTGATGTGCTTCTGTAGTCGCAGCTACTTGGGAGGCTAAAGCAGGAGGATTGATTGAGCCCAGGACTTTTTTTTTTTTAAAACAGGAGCCTCAAGCTGTCCCCTTGGGTAGAGTGAGGTGGCATCTCAGCTCACAGCAACCTCCAACTCCTGGCCTCAAGCAAGTCTTCTGCCTCTGCCTCCCAAGTAGCTGGGACCACAGGCACCTGCCACGACGCCCGGCTGTTTTTTGGTTGCAGCCGTCATTGTTGTTTGGCAGGCCTGGGCTGGATTCGAACCCGCCACCTTGGGTGTACGTGGCTGGTGCCTTAGCCACTTGAGCCACAGGCACCGAGCCTAGCCCAGGACTTCTAAGTTGCAGTGAGCTGTCATGACACCACTGTACTCTACCCAGGGCAAAAGAGCAAGACTCTATCTCTAAATAAATAAATAAATAGGGCTGGGTGTGGTGGCTCATGCCTGTAATCCTAGCACTTGGGAGGCTGAGGTGGGTGGATTGCCTGAGCTCACAAGTTTGAGACCAGCCTAGCAAGAGTGAGACCCCGACTCTATAAAATAACCAGGTATTATGGCAGGAATCTGTAATCCCAGCTATTTGGGAGGCTGAGGCAAGAGGATGAATTCAAGAGTTTGAGGTTGCCATGAAGTAAGATACCACGGTATTCTACCGAGGGTGATCAAGTAAGACTGTGTCTCATAAAATAAATAAATAAAAGCAAAAGCTTATTTGATTTCTGGTTCTGTAGCCCCAAATTACCACTTTAAACAATTTTTAAAATGTTTTTACTTTTAAAAAATGTTGTGCATGTATAACAATAAGTAGTTTCATGAGTTTACTTCATACTACTCTTCTCCCCTTTCTGCAGTAACATTTTGAATGTCTTTACTTTTCAGACCATGTAGACTTCCCTTCTCTTTAAAGTCTTCATATAGTGGGGCCAGGCACATTGGCTCATGCCTGTAATCCTAGCACTCTGGGAGGCCATGGTGGGTAGATTGCCTGAGCTCCTAGGTTGGAGACCAGCCTGAGCAAGAGCGAGACCCCCATCTCTAAAAATAGCCAGGCAGTGTGGCAGGCACCTGTAGTCTTAGCTACTTGGGAGGCTGAGGCAGGAGAATTGCTTGAGCCCAAGAGTTTGAGGTTGCTGTGAGCTATGACACCATAGCACTCTACAGAGTGTGAAAAAGTGAAACTCTGTCTCGAAAAAAAAAGTGTTCATTATTTTATCTCAATGAGCTTAATTTAACAAACCATTTCATTATATTTGTTGAAATATAAACTTTATAAATTTATGGAGTAAATGAAAAAGAAATGTGGGGGATGCTTTTTTCTTTTCTTTTTTTTTTTTTTTTTTTTTTAGGACAGAGTCTTACTTTGTTGTCCTCAGAGAGTGCCATGGCGTCATAGCTCACAGCAACCTCAAACTCTTGGGCTCAAGTGATTGTCTTGCCTCACCCTCCCAAGCAGCTGGGACTACAGGTGCCCCCTACAATGGCTATTTTTTAGAGACGAGATCTTGCTCTGGCTGTGACTGGTCTCGAACTTGGGACCTCGTGCAATCCACCTGCTGCGGCCTCCCAGAGTGCTAGGTTTACAGGCATGAGCCACCACACCCAGCCTAGAATGGCTCTTTCCAAGACTTCAGAAGTTGCTTTATTTTAGAAGATCAAGATTTAGAAATAACCAGTCATTCAAAATTGTTGAAAAGTTCGTAGGTCTACTTAAAGAGGTATTCTGTGAACAATTATATATTTAGTCTCTAGAGCAGTTAGTCAAGAGTCAGGTACTCATATGAGAACAAAAAATAGCCCAATACGTTTGAACATATATACAAGTCAGTATTCTTAAGTACCAAGTGATTTTTCTTCTTTTGATTGTTAAGCTGCTCTGATAATTTTAATATTTTTTTCTAATAGAACCCAGAAACCACGATTAACTCGTACTGCTGTACCTTCATTCTTAACAAAACGGGAGCAATCTGATGTAAAGAAAATTCCTAAAGGTGTCCCTCTACAATTTGACATAAACAGTGTTGGAAAACAGGTAAAAAGAAAATTTTCTGTATTTCTTTGAGTCATTCACTGAGAATATTTTAGTTAACAAAACATTTGTTGTATAGAGAATTAAACAGGGTATCCTAACTCCTCCTCAAACCTAGACAGCAATTAACATACTTTCATCTGGCTTGGCACTCATAGTATAGTGATTATGGCACCAGCCACATCCACTGAGGGGGGTGGGTTCAAACCCAGCCTGGGCCAGCTAAACAGCTGCAACAACAACAGCAAAATAATGTGTTGGGCGCCTGTAGTCCCAGCTACTTGAGAGGCTGAGGCAAGAGAATCCTTGAGCCCAAGAGTTAAGGTTGCTGTGAGCTGTGATGCCACAGCACTGTACCGAGGGCAACATAGTGAGAATCCATCTCAAAAAAAAATAATACTTTCATCTCTGTAGATCCCTCTTTGACATTTGATATAAGTTGGTTTATATATGATCTTTATGACTGACTTCTTTGACTCAGCATAATGTTTTTAAGGTTTATCCATATTATATCAATATTTTATTTCTCTTTATACTGAATAGTGTTCATCATGTATATATGCCACATCTTATTCATTTATAAGCTGATGGACATTTGGGTTGTTTTACTCTTTGACTATTATAAATAATGTTGCTCTGAACGTTTGTGTGCAAGGTTTTTTTTTGTGTGAGCATGTTTTCATTTCTCTTTGGCAAATACCTAGGGGTAGAATTAGGTCATATGGTAAATCAATTTGTTAATCTTTTGAGAGGGAACTACCAAATTGTTTTACAGGGAAATGGCTGTGCCACTCTACATTTATGAGGGTTCTAAATTTCTCCACCAACACATTATTTGTTATTCGACTACAGCCATCTAGTTGTGGAGTGATATCCCACTATGGTTTTGACAACAGTCATGTTATTCCTCAAATTCCTTTCCAATCATTAAATCTTTTTTTTCTTGCCTTATTATGTTGGCTTAGAATCCCACTACAATGTTGAATGGAACCAGTGAGATGTATGCATCGTTGCATGCCTTATTCCAAAGCCTGAGGAGAAAGTATTAAATGCTTCACCATTTAGTATGATGTTAGCCATCGGTTTTTCACAGATTCCCTTTGTCTAATTGAGGGAGCTCCTTTCTATTCCTGATTTGCTGAGCATTGTTATCAGGAATGGGTGTTAGATTTTGTCACATTTTTTTGGTATTCATTGAAATAAATACCTAGAATGGAGGAAATGAAGTATGCATAGAAATTTGACCAAATTTATTTTGCTTATTTTTATTTTGTCACTGTTGCTACTTCCCGTTCCCCTGAGTGGGAATACTTCTATTAGTTAATAAAAAAATAGATTTTTATTTGAATTTGATTTTAATTTCTGTGGTGAACTTACAAAAATTTAAGAAAACTTGTTTCTGGCTCGGCGCCCATGGCTCAAGTGGCTAAGGCGCCAGCCACATACACCTAAGGTGGCGGGTTCGAATCCAGCCCAGGCCCGCCGAACAACAATGACAGCTGCAACCAAAAAATAGCCAGGCGTTGTGGTGGACGCCTGTGGTCCCAGCTACTTGGGAGGCAGAGGCAGGAGACTCGCTTAAGCCCAGGAGTTGGAGGTTACTGTGAGCTGTGATGCCACAGCACTCTACCCAGGGGGACAGCTTGAGGCTCTGTCTCCAAAAAAAAGAGAACATTTGTTTCAAAATATTCAGAAGTCTAAACACTCTTCCTTTTATCAGAGGCGTCACTAGAGTTAGCAGTGTTAGCAGAACCTAAAAATAATTCAGATGGGGCATCTTTGGGTGTATGACTCCTAGGCATTATAGTATATGTGTGTTTTATATAAAGTATAATGTAGGCTTTATAGTGATTAGGAAGGCATTCTCAGGCTGCCCAGTTTTAATTCTGCAACTGCTGGTAACTTCTCTAAGCCTAATTACCTATTTCATATGGTTTTTGTTAGGATTAAATGAGGTCATAAACATAAATACTTAGAAAGCATTTGATATTGTTAATTACTGTTAATTGTAAAATCACATAATTCTAATCCAAATGTAGCTTTTAGTTAAATTGTTAATTTTTTTTTTCTCTAGACAGGGATGACTTTGAATGAGCGGTTTGGGATCCTGAAGGAACAAAGAGCCACTCTCACTTTCAACAAAGGAGGAAGCCGCTCTGTAACTGTGGGATAGATCCCATGTCAAAGGGACTTTTGAGTGATGACTCTGCTTGAAAAGTTAAATTGCTTGAAGAGTTCATCACAGAAATTCAAGAAACTTTACTTCAAAATATTCATGAGACTAAATAACTCTTATTTTTATTTTTGAAATTTTTTTTAAAAAAAAATATGTAAAATAATGCCCTGAAAGAATAACAGGGAATATATCTATGTGTTCTTAAAGATTTCATGGTTGGCCCAGACAGAACAATTCTCTATTTGACATCTTTGGTTCCTTACGCAGCAGAAGGAGGACAGAAAGATAGAAATTGATTATTTTTATGATAGTGGTATTTAGAATCTTACCACTTTTGCCCATTTTCTAGATTTTGCCCTGGTAAATCTTGGTCTTCAGATCCATATATAAGTAGGCCCCTTTGTTGCTATCCTTTATCCTTTAATAGTGTTGATGTAATAAGTGCAGTTGCCTTCTCTTCATTAGAGATATAAAAATTTTATGTGAATTTTAGTTTTGGGTTTTAAGATTTATGGAAATATGTGGAAATTGGTTCATATTTTGGGTAGTGTTAGGCTAATCCCCCAGGGTTGTATATCTTTAGTGCTGAACTGTTTAACAAGAAATGTGACTCTAGGCATTAGTCTCAGTTTAAAATGTTGATGTTTGGAGGCTATATGTGCATATTTACAAAGTTACCTGGTAAGGACTTGGAAGAGGAGGTCTAATTCAAAAATCTGAAAGTTTGTGTTTAGTAAATGAAGAAAACATGAAAGGAAGTGGCAAGTTGAAGGACAGGCAACTGAGATGAAAAGTTTCAAAACCCAGGTCATTGATATACTGTTTGGATTTAGTGTAGTCTTGAGTCTGTTTTCCATAAAGAATTCTTCAAGTGATATTTTGAAGAATTATAATTATTAAAATGGGTTGAGTCCATTAGATATTTTGATAGTAAAATTAATAGCCATAAAGTTCTAGACTCCTTATTTAAAAAGTATAAATTTATAAGCTTTTAAGCTTGCTAAATTAAATAATTTACAGCTCCAAAAACAACAATATGCCTATATACATCACAGTGTAAAAGCAGAATTATAATAGAGTTACATTGTAGCTCTGTTGTGTACCTTTCACTCTGATCTTGTGAGGTGTAAAGTTCAGGAATTTATGGAAAGAAAAGTATTTTTCCTCCTCTCTGGAGGCTTGGGAAGAGTTAGTCTATTGTGCCAAGATAGTGCGAAGAGTCCTCAGATAATTGTACACTATAAATTACAATATAATGCCAAAATGAAGCAAAATATTCCAGCTATAAATTACAAGCTTGGTCATTTTGAAGCTTGACCTTTTGGTTTGCTATAATGTTAACCTCAAATGGGTATTAGTTTCTTTGGAGTATATTATTTGTGTTGACTTTTTTTGTAAAACAAAGCATTAAGTTATCTTTCCTGCCTGACTTGCATTGTATGCTGGATTTCATTGTTCTTTCATGCTTCTTGGGTTACTTATTGGTTTATGCTAGCCATGGAAAACTATCAATTTCATGCTTATACCAAAGAATTAAATCTGATCATTAACATCTGATATTTTGCCAGTACTTATACTGATAAGGGGTTGTTGGAAGCCAGTCACAAAATTTGAAAGTAAACTCAGTCTCTTTTTAGCTATTTGATGCTTTTCATAGAGGTCAAGGACTCATTTCAAAACATTTTTGCAAGTATGAATGTTTCTATTTGGTCCAGAAACAATACATTTTAGACTGGTTTAGAATTACTGGTAGTTTATTTGAAAGCAAAGGAAAAGCAACTGAGCATGAATTTTCTGTCTTTAGAACAGTTTATGAAAATATGGTATAAAAGTTTTTTATTTTCCTGTTATTTTAAGTATTTTGTACAAAGCTATTAGTAATGCCATTTATGGGAAAACCTTAAAAATTGCCCCAAAATTGACATTTAAGTGTGTCAAATAACAAAGTATCTTTGGTATATTAAACTTCTGCTCTTCATGCATCTGCAATTTAATTTTCTTTTTAAATATAAAATTTTGCCTTTCATACAAACTAAATTAAAATTTCCTGAATAATAACATGATGTATATAAAATCAATATGCTTTATTGGAGGAAAATTTCCTTTCTCGGAATGTGGTTGTGTCATCCTTGTTCCGTTCTTAAAGGTTTTACTTTTTTTTTTGAACAGGATGCAACTTAAAATTTCTTTTGCATCAAGGTGTATGCAAAACATTGATGCAGTGCATCATAAAGTGAAAGTTTGTATTTAACGGGGAGGTGCTCTACACTGTACTTTTTGGTGTTTTTGGAAAAGTTACATTTAGATCTATTCTGAAGCTGTTCATTTTTAACAAATAAAATGTTGCAGGTTTCACATGATTTATTCTTAGTTATTAAAGACTGAGTTGTGGTTTTTAGATTGTTCTGTTTTATAAAGAATTTTGTAATGATTATATTTGTAATTTTCAGGGTTTGAAAAGTTCCTAATAGCTAAATTGGTAAATCAGTCTAAACTCTCCTATTATTGTCCCTCTAACTGCCTTTTAGTGATTTCATTCATAGCCCCAAGAGGTGGTAGCCAGGAAGAATTAAAAAAGAGAATCAAATTTACTTAAAGTGCAGACTGTTAGGCTAGATGAGGCTTGAGAGATCATCAATTTTAAATCTTTTTTTAATGTTAGTTAACTGAGTCCCAACATTTTCAAGACTTGTGTGTTACGGTATGGTCATTTTTTGAGCTCAGATCTAATTCTCAGTTGATTAATAAACTGCTTCTCTGAATTGAACACCCATAGAAAGTAGTGGAATGATGTGTGGTTTGTCAGCTAAGATTAGATAGTAGCCATATTTTAGCATTTGTAGCCTGATAAGTAAATCTATTTCACCAGTGAGGATTATTATACTTCATTAATTTGGTATTTCAAGTTAGATAGGCCTGTTTGAAAAGACCAGTGTTTTCTAATCAGATGTGTATTTCCATTGGTACATACAAAGGTTTGGTTCCAGGATCCCCACATACACCAAAATCCAGGTATATGCAAGTCCCACACCCACATATATGAACAGTCAGCCCTCCATCTACATTTGATCCACATTTGATTAAAAAAAAAAATCTGCCTATAAGCAGGCCTCCCATAGTTCAAACCCATGTTGTTCAAGAGACAACTGTATAAAATACTTCTTATATATGAAGAGACTTAAAGCCTTCATTGCCTGTAATTTCATTTTCTTAAAAAATTTTGTCTTTGGTACAACTAAATTAAAACTTAAATAATAACATGATGTATACAAACAAACCAGTATGTTTTGTTAGAGGAAAATTTCCTCTCTTGGAATGTGGTTGTAGTCATCCTCGTTCAGTTCTATTGGCTAGTTTTTGTAAGAATAGGTATGTATATCATTATATTCTGCTGTCAATAGCTTTATTAATTTATACGGTATGTACAGTTCCAAGATAATTTTCGTTCTGATTTATTTTTACTAAAAGGAGGTGAGAAAAAAATGGCTCATTTGGCACTACAGAGAATGAATACCATACATTTAAAATGCAGGCAATATTAAAACAAAAAATGATTTCTTCATTTCTGATCATACCTTTTAACTTTCATCAAAATTATTATGATTATTTGTCGCCACTGTAAAAAAATGTTAA
>NW_003852705.1:388823-391548 GCF_000181295.1 Otolemur garnettii
AAAAAAAAAAAAAAAAAGAAATAAGCAAATATGATGCTATTCTAGGATTAAAATATTTGGATGAGGTTACCCATGTTTAAAGATTAATAGGTGTATGCAGTTTTTACCCTAGTATGCATGCAATTAATTTCTACTTCTTCCATTTTCCTTTTTCAAATTTTCTTGTATACAGTTTTTTAAAAGTCAAATACTAGTGCTTCTTTTTAAAGGAATAAGAAAAAGAAGGACCAAACTTATTGAATATATTCAATAAGTCATTTCCTGTGCTTTATTTTGAAAGAGAATAGAATTCATCTGTTTATTTAATCCTGCTTTGAGTTCATAAAATTGGAGTCTTTTTTTTTTTTTTTTTTTGAGACAGAGTCTCATTTTCTTGCCCTGGTAGAGTACTGTAACGTCACAGCTCACAGCAACTTCAAACTCTTGGGTGCAGACAATTCTTTTGTCTCAACCTCCCAAGTAGCTGGCACTACAGGTGTCCATTACAACACCCAGCTATTTTTTTTTCAAGAGATGAGGTCGGGGGGCACCTGTGGCTCAAAGGAGTAGGGCGCCGGCCCCATATACCAGAGGTGACAGGTTCAAACTTGGCCCCAGCCAAAAACTGCAAAAAAAAAAAAGATGAGTTGTGAGCTCAGACAATCCACCTGCCTTGGCCTCTCAGAGTGCTAGGGTTATAGGCATGATCTGCTGTGTCTGGCAAAATTGGAGTATTAGAAGAAGTAACTATATGGGGCAGCACCTGTGGCTCAGTGGGTAGGGCGCCGGCTCCATATACCAAGGGTGGTGGGTTCAAACCCAGCCCCAGCCAAATTGGAACAACAACAAAAAAATAGCTGGGCATTGTGGCAGGTGCCTGTAGTCCCAGGTACTCAGGAGGCTGAGGCAAGAAAATCACCTAAGCCCAGGAATTGGAGGTTGCTGTGAGCTGTGATGTGATAGCACTCTACTGAGGGTGATAATGTGAGACTCTGTCTCTCAAAAAAAAAAGAAGTAACCATAACATATTTCCAGTGAGTAAAAATGGGGAGGATTTTAATTCTGCAGCATATGAATAGTGAGATGCAAAGCCAGAAAGCTATTGAGATTTGAGTGAAACTTTGGCCCTTGGTATTGAATGAGTTAACTTTCAGCTTGTTTTTTTTTTTTTTTTTTTTTTTTTAAGACACAGTCTCATTTTGTTGCCCTCAGTAGAGTATGGTGGTATCATAACTCACAGCAACCTCCAGCTCTTGGGCTTAGGCGATTCTCTTACTTCAGCCTCCTGAGTAGCTGGGGCTACAGGCGCCCACCACAACGCCCAGCTATTTTTTGTTGCAGTTTGATAGGGGCTGGGTTCGAACCTGCCACCCTCGGTATGTGGGGCCACCCATTAACTTTCAGCTTAGTAAAACAAACAGGAAGAAGCAGGGAAGTTCACTACATCGATTCCTAACACTGAATAGCCCCCATTGCCTACTTTTCCACCCTCTGCTCTCAAACCATAGAGCCAGTGGTAGGGTAAGTTACAGATCATTAGTCCTTTTGCTCACAGCCTATTTACAATTCTCTCATAACACTTCTTTTATTCAATACTAGACTCTTCAGTGAACTCCCACAAAGACTCCATTTCCTGTACCTCATTTTCGTAAGATGATGTCACCTACATTATGGAGACAAGGGAGTAGGGGAGAATTTTCTAATAGTCTACCTTTGTTTCTGAAACCTTAAATCTTTTAGAGGTCTCAAACTGTCCAATCTATCTTTCCTCTCATCTTTTCTTTGTCTAGGATTTGTTTTCACATATTATACTAATAATAGTGTATATAGCATTTTCAATTCCCCCATATCCACAGACCTTTCTTCTGGCTTTCAGATACTTACAGACTTATATATCATCTTCTCTTTAAAAGCTATAATTCTTTTTTTCTCTCCTCCATGCTTTCTCTCCTGTTAGTACATAACCTGTCTCCTATCTCTGCTTTCTATTAATCCTTACTATTTTTTTTAACTCCTATTAATATACTGAGGCCTAGGAGATGGAAGATAATAATAGCATAGAGTCTAATATATTAAGGACCTTAAAATTTAGTTATATAGGCAAACTAACATCAATTTATATGCTTAGTCAGTTGGGGATTAGTATATATTATCATAAGGTGACCAGATGTCCCGCTTTTTAACAATTTTTTCCATGTCCCAAGGTGTTTTAAAATCACGATTTTTGGAAAGAATGCACTACAAGCTAGGGAACAGTGGGAGAATGGGAAGGGAATATACCATTTTCAGCTGCTAAAAAGGTTAATGTAACTCCATTAGGGAATGAAGAGGTTAATGTAACTTCATTTGGAAGTGAAAAGGCTAATGAAAACTCCCTACTGCCCTCCTGGGCACGGTTGCCCAGGTGGAATCGGTATCAGAAGGATACTGGCTCCCCCCCTTGCTTCTAGGCAAGAACAAATAGCTCAGAAGGAGCCAAACTGTCTGGAACAAACAAGTATTCCCACCCCACCACCCCACCCAGAGTAAGGTGACCCGATGTCCCACTTTTGGCGGGACAGTTCTGATTTTTAACAATTTGTCCCATGTCTTGCGGGGTTTTAAAAAGTCCCAATTTTTGGAAAGAATGCACAAGCTAGGGAACGCGGGAGAACAGGAAGGGAATATACAGTTTTTGGCTGCCATGTGGCTATTTCACCAGAATATGAGTTTTATATTATTTTTGTTAATTTTATAATGTTAAACT
>NW_003852705.1:393535-395457 GCF_000181295.1 Otolemur garnettii
AAAAAAAAAAAAAAAAAGAAAAGGACTCTTACATTTCCTACAGTAAGTACTTGTTGATTAAAGTCCAATTTACATCATAAAGTAGGACTACGTCTTGAGATAGGCTAGACTGGTTGCAATATAAATAATGTCCAATGATTTAAAGTGGACTATTTTCCACTTTTTTGTCATTTGAATGGTTTTGATTTTAACTGTTTTCTTTGGTTTTATCTTAATTTCCGCATACAGGTTAAGGTGAGATCATTTTTGCTTCCTCAATTTTGGTTTCAGATCAAAATTTAGACTTCTATACTATTCATCCTTCATTATTCAAAAGCAAAATCTTGCCTAAAGGGAAAGTACTATTGAAGATGTTTATTTTTATTAAGAGGAACTATTTTATAAAAGGAGAGGCTAAAATATTTATATAACCCTTTCAATTTAGAGCCAAATTAGCATGTGCAGACCACTCCCGAAGCAATAATATTTAAATCTCGGTTTAGATCATCTGGTAATACAAAACCAGGAGTTGGGAAACGTTTTAGGTTGAATTTCTGAGAACCCCCCTCTCTCCAGCCAAGTTTCTGGCAGCAACAGTGTTAAGAAACAGTGTTAAATTAATGCCTAACCTAATCTTCCACTACTGAGGAAGGCAGGCAAGATACGTTTTGTTGAGGGGCGCTGTTTACTTATTTATTATTATTACTATTATTTGTAGAGGCATTTTAGAAATGCTACTGGGAGTCTAATAAGAGTATGGGGTTGCTCCAAATTTGTGAGATCCATTTTAATTTCCCTTGAAAATCTCGATGTGGGCGGGGGCGAGCGCCAGGCTGTACGGAGGGGTGCCACCGCGCTGCCCATCAAGGGAACCGCCCGGGGTCTGTGAGCCCCTTTCCCCGCCCACCCATCAGTTCTGGCTGCGCATGCGCGGAGCTGGCGGGCCAGAGAGTTGTCGGGTGGGAAATGGCGGCCGCAGGCTTAGTAACTGTGGCAGCTGCTGCGGAATACTCTGGCCCAGTAGCGTCTGGAGTTAACCTCTCCGGTGTTAACTGCGGCCCAAGCTCCGGGACAGGCCCTGGTCCTGGCCCAGGCTCATGGAGTCGCTCTCTGGATCGAGCCCTGGAGGAGGCGGCGGTGACTGGGGTGCTGAGCCTGAGCGGCCGGAAACTGAGGGAGTTTCCCCGGGGAGCGGCCAACCATGACCTGACTGACACCATCCAAGCGGGTGAGCGGGGCGGGGGTATCCCTGCGGAATGGAGACCCGGACGCGAGGGAGAGCCCCCAGCCGGGGGATTGCGGGCTGCGGAGATAGTTACAGCACCTGGTCCCATAAAGTAACGGGGAGAAGCCGAGTGCCTCAACCCGTCCCGTCATTTTGGCCTACGGGCCGGATTCAGACCCTGGGACAAGGCGGCGGGGGCAGCATCGCTTTCCTGGAAGGGGACCAGAGGGAATTGATGGATGGGGTTTTTAGTCTCTACTAGGATTTCAACTTCTGCCTCTGCTAAGGTATACCCTTGCCCCGCCCTGGTTTCTGCAAGGCCCTTCGGATTTGGGATGCCAAATTGACTCTTAGTTTACACGGGAACACAGCGCGCTGTTATAATACCTCATAGTGGGATGTCTCTGGTCGCTGCCCTATCAATCTCAACTGTATCGTTTTTCGAAAGAGTTGTCGGGTGTGTGTATGTTTAAATATGAGCTCGAACGCTGTAACTTTTCTCTGCCTCCATCTAGTTGACTTGCCATATGTAGAAAACTAGAGCCCACCATCAGACTCCCGTTACTTTGTGCTCCCACTCTTCATGTCTCCAAAAAAAAATTGAAACGAAGAAAACTACTTTAAAAATATGATTGTCGGCTCGGCGCCTGTGGCTCAAGCGGCTAAGGCGCCAGCCACGTACACCTAAGGTGGCGGGTTCGAATCCCCAGCCCGGACC
>NW_003852705.1:397812-401360 GCF_000181295.1 Otolemur garnettii
GGCTGAGGCAGGAGACTCGCTTGAGCCCAGGAGTTGGAGGTTGCTGTGAGCGTGATGCCATGGCACTCTACCCAGGGGGACAGCTTGAGACTCCGTCTAAAAAAAAAAAACAAAGAAAACCTAAGAACATTTATGAAAAATAATAAATAATCCCAAAGAAGTTTTTCTTTGCTCTGATTTTTTAAGTATGATATTACTCACACTTTAATAGTTTTTATATAAACCAAGTTTTGTTTGATACTTTATCTGACCAAAAGTGTAAAACAAAAAAGATTACAGTTAATTTTATATAATCTATTAGAGTAGGTTCATTTCTGATATACAGAAATAATCACTTCTGTATAAAAAAATCTTTGGCAGACATTGGTATTTAGAACAAAAGCACAGTCTCATTTGTTTTAAACAGATAATGCTGATTTCATCTTTTATCGAGTGTTCACTACTTAGAATTCTTTGGGTTATGTGTTTTAAAATACATTGCCTTGTTAAATACACACAACTAATCATGGATTAAATATCATTAGTCATACTTTACATGTGAAGAATCACTAAGAGAAAGTCATAGCCAGCATGTTCGAATTTATCAAGAATGGGTGGCACCTGTGGCTCAGTGGGTAGGGCACCAGTCCCATATACTGAGGGTGGCAGGTTCCGGTCCCATATACTGAGGGTGGCAGGTTCAAACCCAGCCCCAGCCAAACTGCAACAAAAAAATAGTCAGGTGTTGTGGCGGGCACTTGTAGTCCCAGCTACTTGGGAGGCTGAGGCAAGAGAATCACCTAAGCCCAGAAGTTGAAGGTTGCTATGAGCAGTGTGACGCCATGACACTCTATTGAGGCCCATAAAGTGAGACTCTGTCTCTCAAAAAAAAAAAATTTATCAGGGACATTTTCTTGGAAGTTTTCTGTCCTGTTTATTTAAAGAAGTAGATCTTTAGGAAGATATAAGTTGAATGTGGACATGCAAAAACAAGAAGGAAAACTATTTCAGCCAGTGGTAGACAGCATGCAAAAACTATAGAGGACATCAGTCAATTTTGCTGGTTCATTGTCCATTCCCTTTTTTATCCATTAACAATATCCCAGTTTTCCTAGAGATCACCCCTTTAAGTTATATGAATTCCACCCTGACAGAGGGTATGCCCCATGACTCAGGCCTAGCTAATGGCCTGAGCATAGTCCATTGCTCTGGCCATAGTGATTGTCCAGAGATGGGGACATCTTCCAATCAACACATAGGAGTGTTAACTCTGAATTTTTTATTGAACCATTGAGAAGAAGGCATGCTTTGAGCCCTGAAGTTGCTGAGAAAATAGAATGAGAGCCTGGAGGTTACCAGAAGAGACAAGGTAGAGTAAGATCATGTTCTAATGACAGTGGACCTTTGGATCAATACCCATACTTAAAGTTAGCACTGTCTCTGAACTTTCAAATTATCTGAGCTAATAAATTTCCTTTTTGCTTAAGTTGAGTAGGTTTTTTTTTATAGAACAGGGTCTTAGTCTGATACCCATATTAGAGTGTAGCGGCTGGATCATAGCTCATTGTAACCTTGAATTCCTGGGCTCAAGAAATCCTGCCTCACCTTCTCTGGTAACTAGGACTATAGGTGTGCAGCATATATGCCCAGATGGGTCTTGAACTCCTGGCTTTAAGTGATCTTCCTGCCTTGGCATAAGCCACTGCGCCCAACTGAATAGAATTTTTGATACAAACCAAAGGTCCTGACTAATACAGTAAAGACTGTTCTTGATAGGTGGCGCCTGTAGCAGCTAAGGTGCCAGCCATATACATCAGAGCTGGTGCGTTCGAATCCCACCTGGGCCTGCCAAACAATGACAACTACAACCAACAAATAGCCAGGCGTTGTGGCAGACACTTGTAGACCCAGCTACTTGGGAGTCTGAGCAAGAGAATTGCTTAAGCCCAGGAGTTTGAGGTTGCTGTGAGCTCTGATGCCACAGCACTCTACCCAGGGCTATAGCTTGAGGCTCTGTCTCAAAAAAAAAAAAGAGAAGAAAAAAGATTATTTAAATTGTCTAATAGCAAAACTTTCATGTTATAGGCATTATGCAGCTAATGTAGGGGAAACAAAAAGGCCTCATAGTATTTCAAAATCTAGGATGGACATGGTCACGTAGGATTACCTATAATCCCAGCACTTTGGGAGACTGAGATGGGAGGATCTCCTGAGTCCTGGAGTTAGAGACCAGTCTCAGCAACATAGTGAAATCGTTATCTCTATGAAAAGAAAAAAACGAACCTAGTAATCCGGTTGGGTGGCTGCAGAAACAATTGAAATCTATGAAGGGATGAAAACATGAAAAATTAAGATCATTACCAACATGGTAAACCTTCCCAAAAGTGTGATGCCAGGTTGTATTTGAAACTCATTTACAACTTGCTTGGGTGGAGAAGCATTGTCTTCAGAAACCTGGGTGTAATTGAACTGGTGGTTACTGTTGTGACCTGAATCTCACTATTAAAAGGGGTCATCCGAGGAAAATCGTGGTATTATTGGTTATAAAGATGAGTGTTGGCATATACTAACAATTTTTCCCATATCTAAGTTAAATAATGGTACCAGATAAAATTATAGATGAGAGTGAGCTTGTGTATCAACCATTATCATGTGTAATCAATAAATGATTTAATTCTCTTGAAAAAAAGATAAAAGTCAAAGATAATTGTTAAACTTGGAGGACGAGAAAGATGGTAATGCTGTTAATATACTTCAGGTATTATGCTAAACTGTGTGTGTGTGTACGTATATATACACACATAAACATGAACATACAACTAGTGAATTGTAAGTACTATTTTTGATTGCATTTTACACATGAGAAATTGAGACTTAGGAGATTAATTTGATCAAAACAGCAAGAACTGGGATTTGAATTCGGATGTATCTGATCCTAAAAGTTGTGTTTTTGATCACTAATCATACTGACAAAAAAAATTAGTTCATACAATTCCATTGGTTAGCCTGATAGCTTTAAAGGGTTGGTAGCATGTCTTGTTCATCATATGCAGCAAATAGAAACTTAAGTCTGGAGCTTTAGAATATAGAGTGAAGTTAGGGCTAAAGCATAAATTTAAGAGTTATAGAGTTAGGCTGGGCGCCATGGCTCATACCTGTAATCCTAGCACTCTGGGAGGCTGAGGAGGGTGGATTGCCTGAGCTCAGTCATAGTATTAAAAAATCCATAGTACTATGGATTTTTCCAGAACTGTGTTGCCTGGTGTTATAGCCACTAGCCAAAGGGGGTTATTAAAATCCAAAAAATTTAAAATTAAATGTGTCATATTGGATAGCTCATTGGACAGACCTATCATCTGTCATATTGGACAGCACAGGTGAAATAATAACCTTGAAAAGGTTCTTCACAGAAAGTTATATTGGACAAGTGATGTTGGAGCATAATGTCTTGAAGAGGATTAAAATTTTCACCTATGTTTTATTTTATTTATTTATTTTTTGATATAGAGTCTCACTCTGTTGCCCTCAGTAGAGTGCTGTGGCATCACAGCTCACAGCAACCTCAAACT
>NW_003852705.1:401395-401845 GCF_000181295.1 Otolemur garnettii
GCCCAGCTATTTTTTGGTTCTAGTTGTCATTGTTGTTTGGCAGGCCCGGGCTGGGTTCAAACTCGCTGCTCTGGTGTATGTGGCTTGCGCCCTAGCCACTGAGTTACAGGTGTTGAACCTCACCTATATTTTAGAAATCAGACTTTTTTAAAGCTGTGTTTTACTATATACATGAAGCTCCTGAGCCACCATGATGACTAGAGCTGAAAACTGTTGGTTGAGCTGGGGTTGGTGGCTTGTGCTTGTAGACCTGGTAATTTGGGAGTGTGAGGCAGGAGGATTGCTTGAGCCAAGGAGTTCGAGGTTGGAGTGAGCTGTGATTGTGCTAGTGCATTCCAGCCTGAGCAACAGAGCAAGGCAGTGTTTCATGAATAAATGAATGAGTATTGAGAAGGCAGTGGCAAAGGGAGAAGATAGCAGCAAAAGGGGGCTCAATCATAATATAGGTTT
>NW_003852705.1:402148-405354 GCF_000181295.1 Otolemur garnettii
CCGAGCCATAATATAGGTTTCTTATAGGCATCTCAGGGCTGGATGGAATATATGTTTTTTCCTTTTCTTTTTTTTAAATATTTTTTACTCTTTTTGAGACATAGTCCTCTATTTGTTTATTTTTTTTGCCTTACCACCTAATGATTGGAATAAAAGTCCTCTATTTATTATCTTGGACTTAAGTGATTTATCTACTCGGTGTCTCATAAGGCCAAGTCAATGTTTTAGAAAACTAGGCTCTTTATCTGGAGGTTTTGGGGAAAGATTTTAGTTCAAGCTCATTCGAGTTTTGGCAGAATTCAGATCCTCATGGTTATAAGATTAAAGTACCTATTACCTTGCTGGTTGTCAGCTTAGAGCCACCTGCATTCCTTATAGCATGGCCCCTTCCATCTTTAAGTCAGCAGTGATTTGTTGGACCCTTCTCACATTTTAAATTTCTCTGACTTCCTCTTCTTCTGCTGTCCCAAGATTCCTGTGTTGAAACTGGGTTTATCGAGATTGTCTCTCTTTTGATTAATTCTAAAGTCAACTTATTTGTAAACTTAATTATATCACAAAAGATAATCAGGGTATGATATCCTGTATTCACAGTCCCAGGGATTAGGGTGGTGTCTTAGTACATTTTTTGCTGCTCAATATCATTGCAAGCTCAAGTATAATGAACAAAAATTTATTGACTCATAGTTCTGGAGGATGAGAAGTCCAAGATCAAGGGGCCAGCATCTGGCTAGGGCGTTTTTACTGCATCATAACATGATGAAGGTATCATATGGCCGGAGGGCAAAAAGAGAGCGAGAGAAAGCAAAAGGGGGCCAACCTACTCCCATGATAATAGCATTATTTTATTCACAAGGGTGGAGCCCTTATGACCTAAACATCTCTTAAAGGTTTTACATCTTAATACTGTTAACAATGCCAAGTAAATTTCAACATGAATTTTGGAGAAGTCGAACATTCAAACCATAGCTTTCTGGTTCTGGCTCCCCAAAACTCTTGTCCTCTCATACAAAATACATTAGTTTTGTTCCAGTATTCCCCAAAGTCTTAACTCATCCCAGCATCAATTCAAAGTCCAAGTCCAAAGTCATCTAAATTAGATATGGGTGAGACTCAAGGCACGATTTGTCCTGAAGCAAATTTCCTTCCAGTTGTAAGCCTGTGAAACAAAAACAAGTTACTTGTTTTTGAAATATTAATACAATGGTGGGAGAGGCATAAGATAGACATTCCCATTCTGAAAAGAGAAACAGGCAAACAAAAAAGGAATAACTGTTCCCAAGTATGTCCAAAACCCAACAGGGCAAACGGCATTAAATCATAAGGCTCTAAAATACTCTCCTTTGACTCTTTGTTCCACCTTCTGGGCACACTCAGGTAAGGGTTGGTAAAGGTTAGCCTTTAAGGGTTGGCCCCACCAACCCTTGGACAGCCCCACCCTCATGTTTTTGCCCAGGCAGAGTGCTTACACTCTCCTAGGCTGGTATTGTACACTACGGCTCTGGAGTTTCTGTGGTAGTCCTACCTCTGCAGCTTTACTAGTTCTAGTAGGGACCCCACTAGGTATTCTGAGGCATTCTTTGAAATCTAAGTGGAGGCAGGCTGGCTCCACAGCTACTGCACTCTGCTTGTCTGCAGAATCACCACTACATGGACACCACGAAGGCTTACCGCTTACACCCTCAGAGCAATGGCACAAGCCACACCTGGGCTTGCTTGAACCACAGCAGAAGGGCATTGCACCAGAAAGTAAGGGGGCGGAGAGTTGAGGCTGTGCAGGATAGTGATTGCTGATTTCTCTCTGGTACCTTGGGCTGGTCTCTTTGGGCTGTCTTTAAGCTGTCTGAAATGCTCTGGGGACATTTTTTCATATTCTTGATGAATTGACACCTGTCTTCCTTCTATTCATGCTAATGCTTACATAGCCAGGCTGAGAATTTTCTGTATCTTTATGTTCTGCTTTTCTTTTAATTAGATCCTATCTCTACATCATTTCTCTGTTTTCTCAGTTTATTACATATTATACAGGATATCCCAAAGGTCACCCCTAAATCCATACTTAAGGAAGATGGGAAATTATAGCTAAATATACCTTTATGTCTAAAATATTCATTGTAGAATTTTATAAAGAGGTGTCTAACACATAGAGAATATTTTGTAAATACAATAGAACATCTGTAAGTTGACCACCCAAAGAGCTGTAACAAACTGGTCAACATATGGAGGTGGTCAGCATAAGGAACTTCCATTGAGTACATGTGGTGCATTTTTAGTCTATGAAAATAAAGTCAACTTGGCTGGGCACAGTGGCTCATGCCAGTAATCCTAGCACTCTGGAGGCCAAGGCAGGTGAATTGCTTGAGCTCAGAAGTTAGAGAACAGCTTGAGCAAGAGCAAGATGATGTCTCTACTAAAAATATAGAAAAATTACTCAGGTGTAGTGATGCACACCTGTAGTCCCAGTTACTCAGTAGGCTGAGGCCAGAGGATTGCTCAAGAGTTCGAGGTTGCTGTAAGTTATGATGTCATGGCACTCTACCCAGGGTAACAGAAAGAGAATGTCTCCAAAAAAAAAAAAAGGGTTAGGTCAACTTAAGATGGTCAATGATGTAGGGAGGGGGTCAATTATGGAGATGCTACTGTATTTTGTAACCATACGATGGGACCATAGCTGGTGGAAAAGCTTGGCTGGCCATTTTAGGATTCCGCCTACCATAGTGGGTTCTGTCTTACTATCTTTATATTGTATAACACCTAGTAGAATGCCAAATGCTTTTTGAGTGTTTGTTTAAGTAACAAATTTAAAAAGTATATATTTATGGTATGCAACATGATGTTTTGACATATGTATACATTGTAGAATATTTAAACAAGGTAGTTAACAGAGTTTTTTGTAGTTGGAATACTTAAAATCTACTCTTTTTTTTTTTTTTTTGTAGTTGTCATTGTTGTTTAGCTGGACCAGGCTGGATTCGAACCCTCTAGCCTTGGTGCATGTGGCTAGCACAGTAACCACTGTGCTATGGGCACCAAGCCTTAAAATCTATTCTTATCAATTTTCAAGTATACAACATTTTTATTAGCTATAGTCACCATGATATACAAGCGATCTCTTGAACTTATTCCTTCTGTCTAACTGAAATTTGGGATCCTTTGACCATCATCTCCCCAATCCCCTTTCTTTCTAGCCTCTGGTGACCACCATT
>NW_003852705.1:407449-408548 GCF_000181295.1 Otolemur garnettii
GGGCCAGGTTTGAACCTGCCACCCTCAGTGTATTGGGCCAGCACCCT
This sequence comes from Otolemur garnettii, assembly GCF_000181295.1. Taxonomy (NCBI): domain Eukaryota; kingdom Metazoa; phylum Chordata; class Mammalia; order Primates; family Galagidae; genus Otolemur; species Otolemur garnettii. The sequence continues at coordinate 407,497 of NW_003852705.1, forward strand.
ACCCACTGAGGTACAGGCGCCTCCCATCATCTTCAACTTCTTTCATCAATATTTTATAGTTTTCATTGTTATGATATTACTATATAGATATCTATGTTGGTTTTCATGTAAGGTTTCTGGCTTGTAACTCCCATAGCCCTTGTTACAGTCTTTTGCAACAATATTGAAGAGCTTTAGGCTTCAGAAGCAGGCCTCAGGATATAGAGTATCTCTCTTTCATCGTCTTCTGCTCTCCTTTAACCAGCTGAAGGCAGAACTCTAATCTGATTGTTCCTTCACAAACCTCCTTCCAGACAGGGTCCTGCCGCTGAAGGAAAATACCCTAAAGGAAAGAATGCTGCACAGAGGGGCCAGAAAAATCTGAACAATCCTTGCTGATTTTCATGCTCAATTTTTTACCATGAGATTATATCCTTTTTCCCCCAAGAGCATTTCTACATGATTGTCAATAATGCCTATGTAATGAATCCTTCATAAAAATCCAAAGGACTATGTTCGGAGAGCATCTGGATAGCTGAACTCATGTAGGGTGGTGCTGCAGAGAGAGCATAGAAGCTCTGTGCCCCTTCCCATACTTCACCTTATGCATCTCTTCATCTGTATCCTTTGTAATATCCTTTATAATAAGCCAGTAACTGTGTTTCCCTGAGTTCTATTAATTGCTCCTGAAGATTAATTGAACGCAGAGTGAGGGCTGTGGGCAACCTTAAGGGACTGAGCCCTCACCCTATGGGATCTAATGCTATATGCAGGTAAATAGTGTCAAAATTGAATTGGGGGACAACCAGCTAGTATCAGAATTGACGGCTTCCTGGTCAGGAGAAATTCCCACATATTGGCTCGGCGCCTGTGGCTCAACCGGCTAAGGCGCCAGCCATGTACACCTAAGGTGGCGGGTTCAAATCCCCAGCCTGGGCCTGCCAAACAACAATAATGGCTGCAACCAAAAAAAAAAAAAAAAAATGGCCAGGCGTTGTGGCGGGTGCCTGTGGTCCCAGCTACTTGGGAGGCAGAGGCAGGAGACTCGCTTGAGCCCAGGAGTTGGAGGTTGC
>NW_003852705.1:408623-411472 GCF_000181295.1 Otolemur garnettii
AAAAAAAAAAAAAAAAATTCCCACATATTTTGGGCTCACAGAAGTCTTCTGTGTTGGTTGTTATACCATAGTGTTAGAAGAGAGGAAAAACATGGTTTGAAAGGTTTTTTTTTTCTTCTCATTGGTGGATTCTATTATCCTGGAGGGGTCCAGGAGCTAATCCCTCACAGATACCAAGATGCCTTGGTACGTTGTTGTGACACACCTTTTGGGGGCAAGACACAATTGTTAGGGACTTTACCTAACAAATGCAATCACTGTAACCTGGTTTCTTGTACCCTCAATGAACCCCCAACAATAAAAAAAAAGAAAAAGATCATGTTGTTTACAAACAGATACAGTGTTAACTTCTTCCTTTCTAATATAGATGCCTTTTATTTCTTTTTCTTCCCTAATTATTCTGTCTAGGACTTCGAGGACTAAGTTGAATAAAGTGTTAAATGAGAGTGAGTATTCTTAACTTATTCTTGATCTTAGAGAAAAACTTTCAACTTTTTTTCTTTTTTACAGTGAAAAGTTATATATTTAGGATTAGCCAGCTGGACTTGGTTTAGATAAGCCCAATTTTCTTGGCAACATCCAAAGCATCATAATCAGGAGCCAGTCGAACATATGCCTTCTTCTCGCCATCAGGCCTGATCAGGGTGTTGACCTTGGCCACATCAGTGTCACAAAGCTTCTTCACAGCCTGTTTGATCTGGTGCTTATTGGCTTTAACGTCCACAATGAACACAAATGTGTTGTTGTCTTCTGTCTTCTTCATGGCAGACTCAGTGGTGAGGGGGAACTTGATGATGGCATAGTGGTCAAACTTGTTTCTCCTGGGGGCGCTCTTCAGAGGATATTTGGGGTGCCTCAGGAGCCTCAGAGTCTTTGGCCAGCCGAAGGTGGGTGATGTATGCATCTTCTTTTTTTTTTTTTTGTGGCTGTGGATGCCTTTTAGCACTGCCTTCTTGGCCTTCAATGCCTTTGCTTTGGCTTCGGCTTTGGGAGGAGGAGGAGCTTTCTTCTTTGCTTTTAGCACCATCTTGTGAAAAGAGCCTCAACTGGCTTGGCGCCTGTGGCTCAAGCGGCTAAGGTGCCAACCACATACACCTAAGCTGGCAGGTTCAAATCCAACCCAGACCCACCAAAATAACAATGATGGCTACAACCAAAAAACAGCTGGACATTGTGGCGGGGGCCTGTAGTCCTGGCTACTTGGGAGGTGGAGGCAGGAGAATCACTTGAGCCCAGGAGTTGGAGGTTGCTGTGAGCTGTGATGCCATAGCACTTTACCCCGGGGTGGCAGGTCAAGGCTTTGTCTCAAAAAAAAAAAGAAAAGAGCCTCAACTTTTTGATATTGAATAGAATGTTAGCTGTGGGCTTATCATATATGTCCTTTATTGTGTTAAGATAGATTCCTTCTATGTTTAATTTGTCGTGAGCTTTTACCATGAAAGGATGTTGACTTTTGTCAAATACTTTTTCTACATCTTTTAAGATGATCAGAGTTTTTTGGCATTCTTCTTTCTGGTAATGTGGTATGTCATGTATTTTTATTTATTTTTGAGACAGAATCTTATTCAGTATTGAAAGCATCAGGTCCTGGACTTTTGTTTTTTATTTTATTTTTTATAGAGAATGGGGTTTTGCACTCTTGCTCAGAGTACTCTTGAACTCTTGGTCTCAAGTGATCCTCCCACTATTGTTGGGCATGAGCCACTATGCCCAATGCCTAAGTGTGTAGCAAAATTGCCATGCAAAGTCTTTCTGGATGGAAGACCTCTCTTTTTTTTTTTCTTTTGAGACAGAGTCTCACTCTGGGGTGCCTTGGTGTCATAGCTCATAGCAATCTCAAACTCTTGGCCTCAAGTGAACCTTTGCCTCAGTCTCCTAGTAGCCTACCAAAACATACAGCTAGTTTTTCTATTTTTAGTAGAAATAGGGGTCTTGCTTTTGTTTATGCTAATCTCAAACTGCTGAGCTAAGACAATCCACCCACCTTGGCCTCCCAGAGAGTTAGGATTATAGGTGTGAGTCACTACTTCAAGCCTGATAGAAGACTTTTTTTTTTTTTTAAACTTATTGGATCTTCTTGCTTATTATTAATCTGTTCACATTTTTTATTTCTTCATGATTTAATACTAGAAGGTTGTATGTTCCTAGGAATTTCTTGTAGATTGTCCAATTTGCTAGCATATAACTTTGAGTACTGAATGGATGGGTGGATAGATGGATAAATAAGAAGGTGAAAAGAAGAAATGATTAAGAGTCTATTCACTTTATCAGCTGTAGAACTAATGACAACTAAATTCTGTGTAATTGGGGGGTTAATGGGGACCCATGAAGTTTCAGTGATATAGAATTCAATCAGAACATTCTCAATGATAATACTGGTGAGTATGCTAACCTTTAGTGTCAAAAGCCAAGCATTCAGATCCTTTTTATTTGGTATTGTAGAGGATAAAAGAGATGATGCTGTATGTGCTAAGAGTAGGTACCCCAAAATATAACCAGTGTCAAAGCGAAAATTCCTAGGTCTTTGAAAAAATTTTAATATAGGTTTTTTGATTTGCTAATAAAAGGAATAAAACAAATTTTATTTTATTTTATTATTTATTTATTTTTGGAGACAAAGTCTCATTATGTCACCCTCAGTAGAATGCCGTAGCATCCGTCACAGCTCACAGCAGTGAACATTAGTAAGACTCAGAAAAATAGCCTCCATCTTTTCTCATTATAATTTTTTGCCCTTCCTATCTTAAGATCTGAAGGAAAATCTAGTCCAGTGACATGGCAGGGTACTAGCTTACTATAGTTAACTAAATTATAATCACTGTGCATCTTTTTTTTTTTTTTTTTTTTTT
>NW_003852705.1:412217-413618 GCF_000181295.1 Otolemur garnettii
GGGAGGACAGAGTCTCACTTTATTGCCCTCGGTAGAGTGCTGTGCCATCCAGCTCACAGCAACCTCCAACTCCTGGGCTTAGGCAATTCTCTTGCCTCAGCCTCCCGAGTAGCTGAGACTATAGGCGCCCACCACATGCCTGGCTATTTTTTGTTGCAGTTTGGCCAGGGCTGGGTTTGAACCCACCACCCTTGATATATGGGGCCTGCGCCCTAATCACTGAGCCACAGGCGCCGCCCAAGACTGTCTTTCAAAAAAAATGAGCTAGTATGCTTACTGCATTGGTTTTGAATTTAGAGAAATTTAGATTTGAATTTCAATTCAATCTCTTTCTAGCTTTCTGTCACCCACAGAGAAATTTCCTATCTTACTGAATGACAGTTTTCTCATCTCTGCAATGTCTGTATAATGCAGAGGTGTTGTGGATTAAACAAGATTATAGCTATATAATACAGAGCAATTAACAGGTTCTGTCTGGTGCATATGTGTGCTTACAAATGTTAGTTTCCTTTGTTTTCTCCTTTCTTTTCCTTCCCCTGCTTCCTTCAGTGCCATAATTCTTCATTTAGTAAAATTGTACTCTATTCCTATGTTTTAGGCTCTGTTCTAGGCAGGGACATAGCTTTTTAAGTATGCTTTGCTTTTTGAATCAAAATAAATGAATTCTAGTTTATTATAAAATATTTTTAATTTTGTGAGTCTTAGTTCACATTTCAGTGTGATATCATTAAAAAAAGTATATATTCATATAAGTTTATAACCATAGGATGAAACTGATATATTTTACTGCCATGAGTCTAAATTAACATTTTTCTTTGTAGTACAAACAGTAAGATGGATGACTGGTTACTACTGGAAATTGTTAACATTTCTTAAAGTTTTTTGTTAAAGACATATTTTGTAAAGTATGATTCGGTTCCCTCTTGATTGTAGTTTAACAGTTTTGTTTTACTTTGAATCCCTTGGTTATCATTTTAAGGATTTTCTTTTCTTTTCTTTTTTTTTTTTTGAGACAGAGTCTCAAGCTATCACCCTGGGTAGAGTGGTCGTAGCAACCTCCAACTCTTGGGCTTAAGTGATTCTCTTGCCTTGCCTTCCAACTAGCTGAAACTACAGGTGCCCGCCACAACGCCCCGGCTGTTTTTTTGTTGCAGTTGTCATTGTTGTTTAGCAGGCCTGGCGGGTTCAAACCCACCAGCCCTGGTGTATGTGGCCGGTGCCCTAATCACTGTACTATGTGCACCAAGCCAATAATTTCATGTTTGAACAGCAGCAAAGTTGTCATCATTACAGTATGCCTCGTATTTCTAAAATACCTTTTTTCAAAGAAGAGTTCCAATTTGTTTATATTACATAATTTTTTTTTTTTTTTAGAGACACAGTCTCATTTTGTTGCCCTTG
>NW_003852705.1:414833-415205 GCF_000181295.1 Otolemur garnettii
TGAGCCACAGGCGCCGAGCCTTTACTTTTTTTTTAAATCAACATAATTCAAGCGTGCTTTGGAAGTTTGTAGGTTCAAATGTACTGTGAGATAAAAAAAGGTTGAAAAACACTGTAAATGAAATTGGAGTTCTGAGTTTGGTTTAATTTTTTATTTCTCTTTTTAAATTTCTTTATGATTTTTCTCATGGTCCAACTTTGGAAATATGTACCAAGATTTTATCAGCCTATGTACATTTTGCAGCATCTCATTTTCCTATGATATGTGAAGAACATCAACTGTGGGGGAAAAAAGAAAGTCATTTTCCCAAGTCATTCAGAACACTGATTGCTTTCCCTGAGCAAATGTGTGCAAACTGATAAAACATGATAC
>NW_003852705.1:415226-418566 GCF_000181295.1 Otolemur garnettii
TTTTTTTTTTTTCTGGCTAGGGCTGAGTTTCAACCTGCCACCTCTGGCATATGAGTCTGGCACCTACCCTTTTGAGCCACGGGCGCCATCCATCTCTGATAACTTTTACAGTGAGACTTTTTTTAAGGCTCTTGCCGCTATCTTTTTTTTTTTTTTTTTTTTTGTGACAGATTCTCACTATGTTGTCCTTGGTAGATTGCTGTAGTATCACATCTCACAGCCAACCTCAAATTCTTGGGCTCCAGTGATTCTCTTGCCTCAGCCTCCAAAGTAGTTGGGACTACAGGTGCCCGCCACAACACCCAGCTATTTTTTGGTTGTAATTGTCATTGTTGTTTGAGAGGCTCTGGCTGGATTCAAACCCGCCAGCTCCAGTGTATGTATCTGGTTGGTGCCCTGGCCGTTGAGCTACAGGCACTGTTTCGCTATCATTTTTAAAGGAGAAGAATGTGTAATTGAATATCCTAAATGTTGGAGTTTTCCTCTTTGAAGAAACTTTGGGAGAGCCTAAGAGAAAAGCCTTTAAGGAGCCGTGCCCATAGTTCAGTGGGTAGGGTGCCGGCTACATACACTGAGGCTGGCATGTTCAAACCTGGCCTGGGCTACCGAAAACAACAATAACAACTGCAATAGCAAACAATAACAACAAAAAACAGCCAAGCGTTGTGGCACACGCCTGTAGTCCCAGCTACTTGGGACACTGAGGCAAAAGAATCACGTAAGCCCAAGAGTTTGAGGTTGCTCTAAGCTGTAATGCCATGAAATTCTACCCAGGGTGACAGCTTGAGACTCTGTCTTAAAAAAAAAAAAAAAGAAAAGAAAAGCCTTCAAGGTACTGATATTTATAGAGCTCAAGTGAAACCAGCCACTTCCCTACATTATACCTTACAGGCCTTCAACCAGAATTTTACTGTTGTTTAAATATGAAAGAAAAACTAAATGTCATTTAGTATTTGAGGAGTATCTCTGACATCAAGGACAGAGAAAAAATAATGGAATGAACTCAGAAAAAAGAGTGCAGACAACAATAAGAAAACTTCCAAAATTCTAGAATTAACAATATTAAATGCACAAAAAATAAAGTATTGGCTCAGTGCCTATAGCTCAGTGGCTAGGGTGCCAGAGCTGGCAGGTTCAAATCCAGCCCGGGACTGCCAAAAAGCAATGACAACTACAACCAAAAAATAAAAATAGCTGGGCCTTGTGGTGGGTACCTATAGTCCCAGCTACTTGAGAGGCTGAGGCAAGAGAATAACTTAAGCCCAGGAGTTTGAGGTTGCTGTGAGGTGTGATGCCTCGGCACTCTGCCAAGGGTGACAAATTAAGACTCTGTCTCAAAAAAATAAATAAATAAAAATAATAAAAAAGGAAAAAAAAGAAAAATGAGGGTATTGCAGACATGAAGTATAATAGAGTTCTATGAAAAAGGAACAAAGGCATTAATTCAGAGAATGAGGAAGAACTCCTGGAATTGAAAGTATCTATCAAAAATATCTGTCAAAAATAAATATATTCAGCAGAAGAGTTCAGAAATAAAATTGAAGAAATCTCCAAGAAAGCAGGAAAAAGGAAACAGAAAAATACAATCTAATAGGTTCAACATCTGACTATTGCATTCCGGATCAAGAAAACAATACAAAGAAGGGAGAGATAATCCAAGAAATAATTCCTTTCAGTTTTTCAAAACTGAAGAATAAAAGCGTCTAGATTGAAATGGCCCACCTTAAACAAGGGCCCCAGTGTATATCTTTTATTCCCCTCTTTTCATTATGCAGAATACAAGGCTGCTGTATGTAGAGTTTCATGAAACTGTGTGAAGTCTTTTTTTTCTTTTTTTGAGACAGAGCCTCAAGCTGTCGCCCTGGGTAGAGTGCTGAGGCATCACAGCTCACAGTAACCTTCAACTGCTGGGCTCAAACAAGTCTCCTGCCTCCACCTCCCAAGTAGCTGGGACCACAGCCTGCCACAATGCCCAGTGCCCAGCTATTTTTTGGTTGCAGCCATCATTGTTGTTTGGCAGGCCCAGGCCGGATTTGAACCCGCCAGCTCAGGTGTATGTGGCTGGCACTTTAGCCACTTGAGCCACAGGCGCTGAGCCGAAACTGTATGAAGTCTTAACTTCATACAGTGATAGTGACATGGTTCTCCATCAGCCTAATGATAAAAAAAGCATCAAGCCCAGGTTGATTTCTTCATCAGGTACATAAACCACTGCATTTTGGATTTTGGATGAGCCTCTATGATACGTGAGAGGCACACAGGAGATAAATCTATTCACTTGCACCCTTATGTATCCTTTGCATTACTTATTTGTTCCTTAGGTATCAAAAGGAAAGCAGTCCTAACTGTAGTCCCAGCTACTTGGGAAGCTGAGGCAAGAGAATCACTTAAGCCTAAGAGTTGGAGGTTTCTGTGAGCTGTGTCACAGCACTCTACCAGGAGCAACATAGAGCAATTCTGTCTCAAAGAAAAAAGAAAAGAAAAAAAGAAAAAACAATCTTCAGATGGTATCAGATTTTTCTACAACAACACTGGAAAGTTGAAGACTATGGAGCAAACCTTCAAAATTCTTAGACAAAGTAAATCAAGAATGTTTTGCTGAGCCAAACTACCAGCCAAATGTTAGACTAAACGTAATTTTGAGACATGTAAGACTTCCTATGTCCTGTCCTTTTTTAAAGTTTTTTTTGTTTATTTATTTATTTATTTAAGACAGAGTCTCACTGTGTTGCCCTTGGTAGAATCCTGTGGTGTCACAGCTCACAGCAACCTCAAACTCTTTGGCTTAAGCGATTCCCTTGCCTCAAGTAGCTGGGACTATAGGTGCCCGTTGTTCTTGTTGCAGTTGTCATTGTTGTTCAGCTGGCCAAGGTGGGCTCGAACCCGCCAGCTTCAGTGTATGCAGCTGGCGCTATGGGTAACCATTGTGCTATGGGCACCAAGCCCTTTCTTTTTTTTGGAAACAACTCAAGGATAAAGATTTATCAAGATAGGGGATCTAGGTAAGGGAATCAAACAGGAGGGAGGGAAAAGGATTCCCATCATGATAATGAATAGAATTTCTAGAATAATGACTGTGCAACTGACCTAGAGAACAATTAGACTGGATTATAGCAGCAGGACAGGGGATTCTAATAAGCGTTTCTTTAAAAGAAACTAATAGAGTGCCTTGTTCATTTAAACATATTAAGTCAAGAGGAGATTTTTGGTTATTAAAAAGTTTGGAAATTGGCTCAAGTGGCTAAGGTGCCAGCCACATACACCTAAGGTGGTGAGTTCGAATCCAGCCCGGGCCCGCCAAACAGCAGTCATGGCTGCAACCAAAAAAAAATAGCCAGGC
>NW_003852705.1:419104-429608 GCF_000181295.1 Otolemur garnettii
TTTTTTTTCAGTTTTTGCCCATGGCTGGGTTTGAACCCACCACCTCTGGCATATGGGGCTGGTGCCCCACCCTTTTGAACCACAGACACTGCCCTGAGCCCAGGTTTTTGAGGTTGCTGTGAGCTATGATGCTAGAGTACTCTAATGAAGGCAACAAAATGCAACTGTCTCAAAAAACAACAATAACAACATTGCTTTGTAGGGAGGATAGTGTTAGGAAATTCATGCAATAGAGTGTGAAGGATATAAAAGACTAAATATTCATCATCTATAGTAAGCATATTAAAAATTTGAAATTCAAGAAACAACAATGTGAGTACATTCCTTATAAACATAGCAGTAAACACCAGAATTATATACCTGAAAGAGTTGAAAGTGGTTGCCTTGGCTCTGCACCTGTAGCTCAGTGGTTACAGTGCCAGCCACATACACCAAGGCAGGTGAGTTTGAACCTGGTCTGGGTCAGCTAAACAACAATGACAACTGCAACAAAAAATAGCTGGGTTTTGTGGCGGGTGCCTGTAGTCCAAGGTACTTGGGTGGCTGAGACAAGAGAATCGCTTAAGCTCAAGAGTTGGAGGTTGCTGTGAGTTGTGATGCCAGGGCACTCTACCTAGGGTCACATAGTGAGACTCTGTCTCAAAAAAAAAGAAAAGAAAGAGATTGCCTTTGGGAAACAGGCATTGGAGTTGAAAGTGGAATTGAAACAGGCATTGGAGTTAGGAGAGATTAGATAGATACTGTGTGAGGTGCTAATGTTTACTTTCAGTCTGCATATATCCTTCCTTATACTTGAAAGGAAGATAGCATATACTTTCATCATGTTTGTACATTCACTTTGCTATAATGTAATTTCTATTTTTTGGTGTATTTAGATATAAATTTAATATAATTATTAATATTTTAGGGCTTAAGTCTGCCACTTTTTTTTTGTTTTGTGTTTTTCTTTCTGTGTTCTTTTTCCTGCTACCTTGTAGATTTCTTGAACATTTTTGTATGATACTATTTTTACTTATATATAGTGTTTTTTTATATCCCTCTGTATAGTTTCTTTAGTTGTTGCCCTGGGTATTACATTATATATACCTAGCTTATTAGTCTATTCATATCATCATTTTACCAGTTTAAATGAAGTATAGAGGACAGCCCCTGTGGCTCAGTGGGTACGGCGCTGGCCCCATATACCAAGGGTGGTAGGTTTGAACCCGGCTCTGGCCAAAACTGCAGCAACAAAAAAAATAGCTGGGCATTGTGGCAGGCATCTATAGTCCTAGCTACTCGGGAGTCTGAGGCAAGAGAATTGCTTAAGCCCAGAAGGTTGCTGTGAGCTGTGATGCCACGGCACTCTACCAAGGGCGATAAAATGAGACTCTAACTCTTAAAAAAAAAAAAAAATATATATATATATATAGAAACCTTCCTTCCCTTTATATCCCTTTACCTTTCCTGATGTAATCATTTTAAGTATTTTTTCTGCATACATTTAGAATCACATCAAATAGTGCTTTAATTTTTGCTTTAATTGTCATTATAATTTTAAAAAGTAAAGAAAATTGGGTTATAGCTTTCCTATAATAGCTATAAGTTAGTTTCATAGTAGGGCTGAGTACATTGGATACTTTTTCTTCCATTCTTGGGATAGATACTTTGCTAAGAAGAATATTTTCCAGCTCCATCCATGTAAACATGAAGGAGGTAAAGTCTCCATCTTTCTTAGTGGCTGCATAGTATTCCATGGTGTACATATACCACAATTTATTGATCCATTTGTGGATCGATGGGCTCTTGGGCTTCTTCCATGACCTAGCAATTATGAATTGGTCTGCAATGAACATTCTGATACAAATATCTTTATTGTAGTGTGATTTTTGGTCTTTTGGATATATACCTAATAGAGGAATTATAGGATCAAATGGCAGGTCTATTTTTAGTTCTCCAAGTGTTCTCCAGATGTCTTTCCAAGAGGAACGTGTTCGTTTGCAATCCCACCAGCACTGTAGAAGTGTTCCCTTTTCTCCACAACCATGCCAGCATCTGTGATTTGGGGATTTTGTGATATGGACTAATCTTACTGATGTTAGATGATATCTCAAAGTAATTTTGATTTACACCCAATTTTAGCCCAGGAATATGGGGAGAGGGAGGGGAGGAATGGGGGGAGGGTGGGTAGAGGGAGGGTGATTGGTGGGATCATGCCTATGATTCATCCTATAAGGGTACATGTGAATCTCTCTAAATGTAGAATATACATGTCTTAACCCAATAACTAAGAAAAAGACATGAAGGCTATGTTAACCAGTTGGATGAAAGTATTTCAGATTGTATTCAGAAACAGTACACTGTACCGCATGATAGTATTAAAGTATACTGCTATGATTTAATAAAAAAAAAAAACTCAAGAAAAGTCTTTATATTTGCTTACTGTGTATTAAGGGCTGAATTGTGTCTCTGCCCATTGTACTTTGAAATCCTAACCCCTAGTACCTTAGAATGTGACAGTGTTTAGAAATCAGCCTTTAAAAAGGAAATTAAGTTACGGTGGCATCATTTAGGTGGGCTCTAATTCAATACAACTACTGATTTCTATCTAAGAGGATATTAGGGCAAAGACAGATGGAGAGGAAAGATCATCTGAAGACACCTTGCCAGCACCTTGACCTCAAACTTCTAATTTCAGAACTGTGAGAAAATAAATTTCTGTTGTTGAAGCTGCCCAGTGTGTAATATTTTCTTATGGCAGCAAACTAATAAGTATACTGTATTCTTTCTTGGTGTTCTAAGATTCCTTTCTTTCATTATTTCCTTTCTATTTAGAGAATTTTGTTTAGCCATTTTAGGTTTCATTTGCAAGATCTCCTGATTTCTTCTTTATTCTTGAAGAATATTTTCCTTGGTATATAATTTGGGGTGAACAGTCTTTCAACATTTGAAGATGTGCTACTTTCTCTGGCTTCCACGGTTTCTAATGTGAAATCCACTGTAATTTCAGTTGTTTCTCACAGCTTTTTTTTTCTCCTTTTTTTCCTTTCCCTTTTCTCATTTCTCACTGCTTTTAAGATTTTTTTTTTTAAATCTTTTCAGAAGTTTGACTATAATTGGTTTTGGTGTGGATTTCTTTGGGTGTATGATGTAGAGGTTTGAGGCTGTTGTCAAATTTAGGAAACTTTCAGTCATTTTTTCTTCAACTCTTTTTTTGGCTTCATTCTCCTCTTTTTCCAGAACTCTGGTGACATGAATGTTAGGTTTTTGTTATAGTAGCACAGGTCCCTGGTGCTGTATTCATTTTTTTTTCCAACTTATTTCTGTTGTTCAGATAAGATAATTTCTCTTGTTCTATCTTCCAGTTTACTGATTCTTTCCTCCATATCCTCCATTCTCCTGTTGGACCCATCCATTGAGTTTTTTGTTTCAGTTATTGTATTTTTTAGTTGCAGAATTTCCACTTGGTTTTTCTTCATATCTTATTTCTTTGTTAAGACTTTCTATTTCTTGGTAAGACGTCTCTGGTTTTCATTTTTTTGAAGAGCGTTTGTAAATGCTTAAGCATTTTTTTGAGGTTCAGCATTTCCACCATCTGAGGGTTGACATCTGTTGATTGATTTTCATTCATTTGGGGGTCTTCCTGGTTCTTGGTATTAATACATACTTTCAATCAGAACCTTTGCATTCTGGGTACTGTGTTACTAGGACTCTGGATCTTATTTAAATCTTTTGTCTTAGCGGCTTTCCTCTGGCACCACTATGAATGGGGAAGAAGGTGATCCTTACTACCAGGTAGAGGTAGATGTGACAGCATCCAGGTTTCCTCCTAGGCCTTCATTAACATTTGAATGCAAAAGAGAGCTCTTTTTTTCTGTTGAGCAGGCATGAGAGTCCTGGCTCCCCACTAGGCTTCCACTGGTACTACTCTGGCTTTCTTTGGTAAAAGTGTATCATTACTGGTTCCCATTGCCTGCTACTGACACTACAGGGGAAGCAGGCATAACTGCTCAGTAATTGTGAAAGTCTTGACTCAATACTCGGCCTTCTAACACCACAACAGTGGGCCAGTGACATATGCCTCATTACTACAGGGTAGAGGTCCAGGGTCCCTGCATAGTCTCCACTGACCTCCATGTGGTATTATTACCATCTGTCAAGGATGAAAGTCCTTCTCTGATATACCCCAGTAAGGAGTGGGGAAGGGTTGCCAGAATGCCTTATTACAATCTGACAAGAGTGGAAATTTGGGCTCCCTACTCAACCTTAGTTGGCACAAGTGGTGGTAAGGCCACAGTTTTATCTGGGGCTTTTGGCTAGAATAAAGCATTAAAGTTTTTTGTCTGGCTAAGCTGCCCCCTTCCTGCTTCTTTGACTAGAGAGAGCAGGCTTTTGTATCTGCCAATTGGTGTTTCTGAGTTACCATCTTGGAGACAATAGCTCCAAGTCTGGGATAATGTGAGGCAAAAATAAAACCCAGGGAATTCATCATTATTGCTCGCTCCTTGAGTTGTGAGGTCCCTAATTGTCTTCTCTCTACTTTTTAGAGTCTTCTTATGTATAGGGTTGTTAGTTGTCCTTAGCAGAAGAAATAAAGGAAAAAATACCTGTTTCATTTTCCTGGAAGCAGAAGTCACTAATTGACACTTAAAATGACACAAATTTACTAGTTTGATTAAAAATTAAATTTTTTTTTTTTTGAAACAGAGTTTGTCTAATTCTCTGAGTGTCATGGCATCATAGCTCATAGCAATCTTAAACTCTTGGGCTCAAGCAATCTTCTTACCTCAGCCTCTGGAGTAGCTGCAATTACAGGCACCCACCACAAAGACTGGCTACTTTATTTTCTATTTTTAGTAGAGATGTGGTCTTTCTTTTGCTTAGGGTGGTTGCGAACTCCTATTCTCAGGGATCCACCCACCTCGGCCTTCCAGAGTACTAGAATTACACTAGCACAGCCTAAAAACAATTTTTAAAAGGTGGTCCACAAGTCATATAAAAAGAATATGACTTTGGAATGAAAAACATTAGAAAATATTCTCTTTACCTCCTTGGGTTACATAATTAATAGCAAAAATCCTTGGGTTACATAATTAATGTTAATAGCAAAAATAAAACAATTTTTACTGCATTCTCACAAAATTTTCATGGGAATGGAAAGGTGATTAAAAACAAAAAGGAAATGCTGAAATACAGAGTGTTTTTTCTTTCTTTCCTCCCTCTTTCTCTCCCTTCCTTCCTTTCTTTTCTTGTTTTCTTTCTCAGAGTCTCACTCTGTTGCCCCAGGCTACAGTACCCTGGTGTCATAGCTCACAACTTCAAACTCCTGGGCTCAAGTGATCTTGCCTCAGCCTCTCAAGTAGCAGGGACTAACTAAAGTGCCTGCTACAATACCCAGCTAATTTTTCTATTTTTAGTAGAGACGGGGGCGGGGGGGAGGGGTGTCTCATTCTTGTTTAGGTTGGTTGAGAACTCCTGACCTCAATCAGTCCACCCGCCTTGGGGTCCCAGAATGCTAGGATTATAGGCATGTGCCACTATGCCTGGCCTATGTATTACTTTTTGAAGTTGAATTGAATTAGGTAGCAGTGTATAGTATGATATTCACAGCACCTCTTATAATTTCAGGCTGGCCTTAGAGTGTTTTTCTTTTTCTTTTCCTTTTTTTTTTAAAGAATGCTTTTTAAATGTGGCAAATTTAAAGAGAAAGTTTCAAAAATATAACAAACTCATCACAGTTATCTTCTTTAATGGGCAACTGTTTGTGTTTTATCCCCTTGGTATTCTTTAGCCTGTGGAAAGAACCATGAACAGTATCATTGTAGTTTGTTAAATAGTTAACAAAAAATATCTGAAATTTTTACTTTTCTATTATTCTTTAGGACCTTGACCTAACTTAAGAATTTGACTTTTTAGTTCATTTCATACTGAATCTGCATTTTAGAAGTTTTTTATTGTTTTCCCTTACCAATTATTTTTCCTACAATACTCTCTAAATTTTTACATTCCTCAATGTTGAAGAAAATCTCTTCCTCAGGTTATTTGTCATATTCTCTGGCCCTTTAAACATTCATAGCAGTGATGTTCTCATAGAAAGTGACAGCACATGCGGATATTGCATAAGGGGCTTTATTTGGTAAGGATGATGTCATTGCGTGGGATGGCCTGAGGAATTATTAGAACATAAGACTTTTTGACTGCTAGCATGTCTTAATAAATGCCATACTGTTGAAAACATCAATTTACGTTTGAGCTGGAATGAACCTAGGTTTTCTTGGCCTAGTTTTCAAAGTTTTAAGAAATAAGGCCTATTGTTATAATACTGAATAAAATAAAATAGTAAACATTTTTCTCCCTGACAAAGAGAAATGGGGTTAGGAAAGAAAGAGTTAATGAGCAACTGACCGTCTTTGTTACATAGTTGTAAGACTTAATATTTAAGGTTTGAAGTTCAGGAATACTTTGGATTTATTTATTTATTTTGAGACAGAGTCTCACTATGTCACCCTAGGTAGAGTGCTATGGCATCACAGCTCACAGCAACCTCAAACTCTTGGGTTTAATCTCTTGCCTCAGCCTCTCAAGTACCTGGGACTAAGGTGTCCACCACAACTCCTGGCTATTTTTTTGTTTTAGTTGTCATTGTTGTTTAGCAGGCCCTGGGCCAGATTCAGACCCGCCAGCCTCGGTGTATGTGGCTGGTGCCCTAACCACTGAGCGATGGGCGCCCAGCCAATATGTTGGACTTTTGTTTCTGTAATTTTTGCATTATTCAGTTTATTGCTGAAGCATACAATAGAGTTATTAGAAAACCCAGTAATTTTACAGAGATTTTTAAAGGTATATATCACTAAAAAGAGGCAGATTATGTCTTTTTTATTTTGAGTATTTTTTTAATTTTTGTGATAAAATATACATAACAGAATTTACCACTTTAACCACTTTCAAGCGTAAGTGTATAGTTCAGTAGCATTAAGTGTATTTACTTAATGTCCGGAACTTCTTTATCATCTCAGACTTATATCCATTAAACACTAACTCTCCATTACTTTCTGCCTCTTGCAACTCCTGATAACCATTTTACTTTATGTCTCTGTGAATTTGGATATTCTGTGTACCTCCTATAAACGTACTCATACAGTATCTTTCCTTTGGCATATGGCCTATTCCACTTAGCATAATGGTTTTTAAAGTTTGTCTGTGTTGTGGCATGTATCAGAATTTCATTCCTTTTCTAGTATTCCACTGCATACATATAATACATTTTGTTCATTCATTCATTGGTGAACATTTGGTTCATTTGTACTTTTTAGCTGTTACAAATAATGCTGCTATGAATGTAAGTGTACAAATATCTATTCAAGTCCTCATCTTCAATTCTTTTAGTCACATATGCAGAAGTGCACTAGCTGGATCATGTGAGCATAAACATAATTTTATGTTTGATTTTTTTTTTTTTTGAGGCACTGCCATATACTTTTCAATAGTGGCTATACCATTTCACATTCTAACCAGTGATGTACAAGGGTTCCACTTTCTCCACATTCTTATTAATACTTGTTTTCTCTCTTTTTTTAGTAATAGCCATCCAAATGTGTGTGAAGATATGTCTTATTGTGGTTTTATTTTTAATGTTTCTAATGATTAGTAACGTTGATACCTTTTCATAACATTTGCTGGCCGTTTGTTTATCTTTGGGAAAATGGCTGTTTAAATCCTTTGACTACTTCAAAAGTTTTTTAAATTCAGTTTTAGGAGTTCTTTATATGTGTATATTCTAGATATTAATCCCTTATCAGAATACTCATTTTGTTATTTTCCTCCCGCCCCTTTTTTTTCAGCCCATTTTCTTTTTAATTCATGTTGCAGAGGGTTGATGGTGGTATGTATGTGATTTGATCTGATGTGTGGTCTATGTCACCTACAATGTTTTCTCAACTAAGGATTTTTTTTTTCTTTTAGAGACAGAGTCTTACTTTGTCACCCTCGGTAGAGTGCTGTAATGTCACAGCTCACAGCAATCTCCAGCTCCTGGGCTTAGGCAATTCTCTTGCCTTAGCCTCTCAAGTAGCTGGGACCAAAGGCGCCTGCCACAACGCCCTGCTATTTCTTTGTTGCAGTTTGGCCGAGGTTGGGTTTAAACCTGCCACCCTCGGTATATGGGGCTGGCGCCCTACTCACTGAGCCACAGGTGCTGCCCTCTACCAAGGACTCTTTTTGATACTTTCCTTCATGGCCCCTACATTTAAAAAGTTAATTAGGGCAGTGCCTCATTTATTACCATACTGTTTTTCTTTCATCCATTTATTTGCTTTTTTTTTTGAGATATTCTCAAGCTGTTGCCCTGGGTAGAGTGCCGTGGTGTCATAGCTCATGGCAACCTCCAACTCATGGGCTTAAGGGATTCTCTTGCCTCAGTTTTTCCATTTTTATTAGAGACAGGGGAAGTTTCTCCTTTTGCTCAGGCTGGTCTCAAACCCATGAGGTCAAGCTATCCACCCTCCTCAGCCTCCCAGAGTGCTAGGATAACAGGCATGAGCCACTGTGCCTGGCCGCTGTTTGCTCATTTTTTAAACAAATATCTTATCGAACACTATTATGTGCTATGTACTAGCTACCAGGTAGACAGAGCTAAACAAAGCAGCACAGTCCCTACCCTCATGATATGGTGACTCTCTTCAAACTAAGAGAGTAAGTATACTAAAAAAAAGTGATGGGGTGAGATGATGGATATGTTACTTTGCTTCGTTTAATCATTGGTTATTGTATACATGTATCAAAATAACATTCTATAACCCATAAAAATATAAAATTACAATTTGTCAGTGAAAATGATATTAATAATTAAAAATTTGTTAGGTGAATATAGAGTGACCATTCTTTTTTTTCTTTTTTCTTTTTTTTTGAGACAGAGTCTCACTTGGTCACCCTTCATAGAGTGCTGTGGCATCTTAGCTCACAGCAACCTCAAAATCTTGGGTTCAAGCAATTCTCTTGCCTCAGCCTTCCAGGTAGCTGAGACTACAGGCACCTGTCACAGCACCCAGCTATTTCTTCTTTTTTTAGAGACGGGGTCTCTTGCTGTTGTTCAGGTTGGTCTCGAACTCATGAGCTCAGGCAGTCTACCTACCTCAGCTTCCCAAGTGTTGGGATTACAGGCATGAGCCATTGCATCTAGTGTAAGAAGTGACCATTCTTACATTCTTCTCATAAACAGTGAGTTTTTCTTTTTTTTACTATTGTTTAGGTTTTCGTCTTTAACATATATTTTAAAAACTTCTAGTACTAGGACTGGGCCTGGTGGCTCATGCCTGTAATCCTAGCACTCTGGGAGACCAAGGCAGGTAGATTGCCTGAGCTAACAGGTTTAAGACCAGTCTAAGCAAGAGCAAGACCCTCATCTCTAAAAATAGCCGGGTGTTGTGGCAGGTGCCTATAGTCCCAGCTACTTGGGAGGCTGAGGCAAGAGAATCGCTTAAGCCCTGGGGTTTGAGGTTGCTGTGAGCTATGACACCATGGTACTCTAAAGGGCAGCAGAGTGAGACTGTCTCAAAAACAAAACAAAAAAATTTCTAGTACCCTTGAGATGAGTTTAACTTTGAGGGATAAGATCTTTGTAAGTAAGAAAATAACCAGCAGTTTGATTGTAGAAGCAATGTGCTAACACCTTTTTATTGTAATAATTCTTTTATTTCATTGAAACTTGCGTGATATTCCTGTGGACCACAAATATACTTATATCAGGCCAAATAGGATTTATTTGCCTTAGCAGCAGAAAAATATAGGGTATGCAAAGGTCACAAATGAACTAACTCATATTTTATATTTATCAACACAGAAATATTTTACAAAATTTTGTAATGCATATTTTATAAATAGGCTCCACACCCATTCTTTAGTGGTGAGGGTACTGGCCACATATACCCAGGTTGGCGGGTTTGAACTCGGCCAGGCCTGCTAAACAATGACAACTACAACAAAAAAATAGCTGGGCATTGTGGCAGGCACATGTAGTCCTAGCTACTTGGGAGGCCAAGGCAAGAGAATCTCTTAAGCCCAAGAGAGTTTGAGTTGCTGTGAGCTGTGACGCCATGGCACTCTACCAAGGGTGACATACTGACACTCTGTCTCAAAAAAAAAAGAATATTTTATAAATAAAGGTACATTTAGCTACAATTTGCCATTTTTCCTGTGTATGTATGTATGCATGCCAACCTTTAGGACACCCTGTATATCCACCAAGGGCTGTGCCAAATGTTAGTATACTCATTGGCTTATATCACTAGCATTAGAGGAAAAGATAATGGCTGGTGAAAGACCAAAGCCACATTCAGGATGTGACACATAGAAGTAATTTAATAACTTAATCTAAAAGTTGTTTATGATCCAGTTTGGGTCTTTTTTTTGAGACAGAGCCTCAAGCTGTCCCTCTGGGTAGAGTGCTGTGGCATCGCAGCTCACAGCAACCTCCAACTCCTGGGCTCAAGGGAGTCTCCTGCCTCAGCCTCCCAAGTAGCTGGAACCA
>NW_003852705.1:429730-431311 GCF_000181295.1 Otolemur garnettii
GCTCAAGGGAGTCTCCTGCCTCAGCCTCCCAAGTAGCTGGAACCACAGGCACCCGCCACAACACCCGGCTATTTTTTGGTTGCAGCCGTCATTGTTGTTTGGTGGGCCTGGCCTGGATTTGAACCCACCACCTTAGGTGTACGTGGCTGGCACCTTAGCCACTTGAGCCACAGGCGCCGAGCCCAGTTTGGGTCTTTTTATAGTACTTGGCAAATCTCAATTGAGCTTGTAGTCTGGAAAACAATCTAAGGTTGATTATATTGGCATAGAGCTGGAAACTTACAAGGCTCATTTGATAACACTAGTATTATCTCTATGTGTGAAGTTAAAACAGAGGTTTTCTTTTTGGTTTGGTTTGTTTCGTAGAGACAGAATCTCACTTTGTTGCCCTTGGTAGAGTACCATGGCATCACACAGCTCATAGCAACCTCCAACTCCTGGGCTTAAGCGATTCTCTTGCCTTAGCCTCCCAAGTAGCTGGGACTACAGGTGTCTGCCACAACGCCTGGCTATTTTTTGGTTGCAGCTCAGCCGGGGCCGGGTTTGAACCCACCACCCTCGGTACATGGGGCCGGCGCCCTATTCACTGAGCCACAGGCGCTGCCCAAAACAGAGTTATTTTTAATAGTTCCTCTGATGACACAAAGATCCAATAACCTCTCTACTTTTTTTTATTTTTATGTTTTGAGACAGAATCTCACTGTGTCGCCTGTGGTGGACTGCTATGGCGTCACAGCTCATAGCAACCTCAAACTCTTTCTTGGGCTTAAGAGATTCTCTTGCCTCAGCCTCCCAAGTGCCTGGGACTACAGGTGTCCTCCACAATGCACGGCTATTGTTTTGTTGCAGTTGTCGTTTTAGCGGATCTGGGCCAGGTTGAAACCTGTCAGCTCCAGTGTATATGGCCGGTCCCTAACCACTGAGCTAAGGGCGCTGAGCCATCTCTCTACTTACTTAACCTCACGGATGGATAAGAAAACTATTTTAAGCAATTAATGTAAATCTTTAAATAAATGTTTTCTCCTTTTTATTTATTTATTTATTTTTTGCCTTTTGAAAGTGGAGTCCAGGATGTTCCAAAAGTTGCTGTGCATAGGGAAAATGGGAAATTATAGCTAAATATACCTTTATTTTTGGGAGCCCTAACGCTGCCATACACAAACCCTTTCCCTTCCTCCTCCTCTTCCTCTCCTCCTAAGACAAAGACTTAAGGGATCTGGTGAGCCCTGCCCCCCTATGTTTGTGTCAAAGACCCTAGCTTTCCAGGCAAGCTGTGGAATTTGCCCACCCTCTTCAGCCCCATATAAAAGGGATCTCTAACTGCCCCTGGGTGCATATGCTACTTTGCACTGTACAGGCAGGTTACCTTCTCCTTTTAATAAACCTGGCCTGAGAGGAAACCTGGACCTTAGGCTGTGGTGGCCTCATCAGGCCCCAGCAGACCAGGCTCCTAAGGAGAACTTGCAGCCAATAAAGCTCATGCCCCCACTCCACCAAAATAAATAAACCTAGCCTGAACATCTCCACTCTGGTCTCATCTTTGGGCCCCACCTTTCTTTTTTTTCTTTTTCTTTTTTTTTT
>NW_003852705.1:431528-433144 GCF_000181295.1 Otolemur garnettii
GCTTGAGCCACAGGCACCGAGCCTATCAAAAGTTTTAAGTTCCTAGAAATAGCTGTGCCCTAGAAATGAAGCTTAGTTTGAGTCTCTGTTTTGGGGTTAACTGCCATTTATTGTAACCTTGCCCCTTCACCTGAGCTTCAAGGATGAGGAGAGCCATGTATTAGAAAAGGAAAATAATCATTTAATATATTCAAACAGCCAGAGAGAGGATGAACAAGGAGTAAATCCAAAACAGTGAGTTCAGTAAGATAGAACTATAAGACAAGATTACAACTTTAGACAGTAGAAGAAAACAAATTATCTTGAGATTCTCAAGAAAAATAACATGGCATGCTTTTAATCATATCATAAAAGAATTGAAATGAAGTGAGAGGAACTTTTCTGTATATTAATTTGTAGAGAGGTTACTTTTCGTTGCAACTCAAATTAATGGTCTGGAAGAGTTAAGTAGAAGAGGATATTAACACAAAAAATATATAAAGAAAGAGAAAGACTAAATAGAGGAGATATAATAAATAACTAAAAATATAATAGAAGAGACTTCCTTTAGTTTGTAGAAGAATTGAAAGAACTCACTGAGTTCCACACTAGCCACACTAAAGTGTTGAGGGTGGTGGGCAGACAGGACTGCTTTCAAAAGAAAAAGAGTAAGTTATGTACTAGTGACTGGACTATCCAATATGGCACTGGAAAATTGAAAGTAATAGGATTACATCTACAGATTACTAAAAAAAGAACTGTATGGTGAGGGGCAGCACCTCTGGCTCAAAGGAGTAGGGCGCTGACCCCATATGCTGGAGGTGGCGGGTTTAAACCCAACCCCCCGGCCAAAAACTGCAAAAAAAAAAAAAAAGAATTGTGTGGTGAAAGTAACATTTTAGCAGATCTGCTCCAAGTCAGCAGACATATTAGCAGGTCCTCCATCTAGAGAAAGTTCCCAGTCAAGGATTCTCATCAAGTGATTTCCAATAGAATAAAAAAAAAAAAAGAAAATACTGATGAGCAAATGAATTTTACAGTATATTTAATAAAATCAAAATGGAGAATGATAGTGATGGTATAATCAGCATATTCCTTTGTCCTCTGCATTTCCTGAAAGTTTGCTTGTGATCCAGAAGTGTGATTAAACTCAGATTTTGTCCCTGGCAAGACCATAGGTGATGTTCTGTTTTTTTAGTGATTTTTTTTGTAAAGGTAACAGCCACTGATGCTTAATTCTAGATCCATTAATTCATTGGAGGTTACAAAATGGTGATATTCTGGGGTTTCTGTTTGTTTTGTTTTTTGAGACAGAGTCTCAAGCTGTCACCTTGGGTAGAATGCCGTAGCATCATAGCTCACAGCAACCTCCAACTCATGGGCTCAAGTGATCTTCTTGCCTCAGTTTTTCCATTTCTTTAGTAGAGATGTGGGTCTTGCTTTTTGCTTAGGCTGGTCTGGAACCTGTGAATTCAAGCTATCCACCTGCCTCAGCCTCCCTCAGTGCTAGGATTATAGGGGGGAGCCACTGTGCCCAGCCTATTATGTTTTTCTTTATTCATCTGTAGAACTTTTTTTTTTTTTTTTTTGAGACAGAGCCTCAAGCTGTCCCCCTGGGTAGAGTGCCGTGGCATTAC
>NW_003852705.1:433532-437436 GCF_000181295.1 Otolemur garnettii
AGGATAAATGTTTGATTCTTCCCCTTAATTTACCAGTTTATAAGATAATGAATTGCTGGTTATCTATCAAAAGGAAAAGAAATGAATATATTAAAAAAACTTAGGCCAGGTGTGGTGGATCACGCCTGTAATCCTATCACTCTGGGAGGCTGAGACAGGTGGTTTCTCTGAGTTCATGGGTTCGAGACCAGCCTAATCAAGAGTGAGACTCCATCTGTAAAAATAGCCAGGTGTTGTGGTGGATGCCTGTAGTCCCAGCTACTGAGGCAAGAGAATTGCTTGAGCCCAAGAGTTTGAGGTTGCTATGAGCTATGACACTAGGGCACTCTACCGAGGGTGACAAAACTAGACTGTCTCAAAAAAAAAAAAACTAGACTCATATGTTTATCACAACACTGTTCACAGTAGCAAAGATAGAGAGTTAACATCAATGTTCATCAATAGTGGATTTGAGAAAGTAAAGTGGCATGTATATGCAATGGAATGCTATTCAGCCATAAAAAAGAATGAAATTATGTCTTTTGTAGCAAAATGGATGAGATTGGAAGCCATTATCTTAAGTAAAGCAACTCAGACACAAAAAAGACAAATACTCTTTGTTCTCACTTAGAAGTGGGGACTAAATGATATGTACATATGGAAGCAGTATGTGGAATGATGGATAATGAAGACTTGCATGGGTAGGGAGTTGAAGTGGAGGTGGATGATGAGATGTTGCTTGGTATGTACAATGTGTGTTGCTTTGTTGATGTATGGACTGAAGGCCTTGACTTTACCACAATGTGGTAATATATCAATATAGTCAAATTGCAGTTGTACTCCATGAATATATACAAATAAAAAATGAGCTTGGCGCCTGTAGCTCAGAGGCTAAGGCACCAGCCATATACACCAGAGCTGGCAAGTTCAAACCTGGCCCAGGACTGCCAAACAACAATGACAACTACAATCAAAAAATAGCCAGGTGTTGCGGCGGGCCCCTGTAGTCCCAGCTACTTGGGAGGCAGAAGCAAGAGAATCGCCTAAGCCCAAGAGTTTGAGGTTGCTGTGAGCTGTGACACCATGGCACTCTACCGAAGGTGACATACTGAGACTCGGTCTCAAAAAATAAATAAATAAATGAAATAATGAATTGGATCTCTGTTATCTTTTTTGGTTGTATGTGTCATAATCCATGTAGTTTAATATACAGTAGACCCTCTGTAAGCTGACCACCCAAAGGACTATAACAAACTGGTCAACATACAGAGGTGGTCAACATAAGGAGGAAGGCCTTCTGTACTTATCCATTCATGTGATGTATATCTGGTCTATGAAAATTAGGTCAACTTAAGGAGGTGTTCAATGTTGGGAGGTGGTTAACTATGGAGGTTCTACTGTATGTGATAGATTTTAATATGTTGGAATTTTCTGTATTAAAGTTCATATTGTCTCATCTTTCACCCATAGGAAAAAAGATGATTCCTAAGTCCTTTTGACATGACCTTGGTATCTGACTAGTTAAAGGGACAGTTTGTTTTGCTTTTCAGAACCCCCAGAATGTTTTCTGTGCCTTTGGGAAAATAGCTTTTAGAGCTCCACTTGTTTGCTAGAATATTTATTTGGAACAGAGTGATAATGATCTTTGATATGTGATTTATAGGCAGATAGGCCTTAGAACTTGTGTTACTTTTAAAGAATAATGGTCTTATTTTTTAGTATATGTGGAAACTCAAATTAGCATTTTCTACCAGTGAGTTTTGAGTCAAGTTAAAATGGCTTATTTAGTCAATTAATAAACATTTGAATGCTTGCTTTGGGCTAATCTCCATAATCAGGGATGCTGGGAATTTAAATAATCACAAAACCTGCTTATTTATTTAACAGTTAAATAAGTTCCAAGGACTGATTTTAAACCTAATTTATTTTTTCTTTCAGACCTGTCACGAAATCGCCTCTCAGAAATTCCTTTAGAAGCATGTCACTTCGTATCCCTTGAAAATCTCAACTTGTACCAAAATTGTATTCGGTATATTCCAGAGGCAATTCTAAACCTACAAGCTCTGACATTCTTAAATATTAGGTAAGAATATTGTTTTCTATTTTTAATTGTTGGTTTATATGGTCTTTAAAATTTTCTCTTTTGTGGCTCAGTGGGTAGGGCTCCAGCCACATATACCAGAGCTGGTGGGTTTGAACCCAGCCCAGGCCTGCCAAACAACAATGACAACTACAACCAAAAAATAGCTGGGCATTGTGGTGGGCGCCTTTAGTCCCAGCTACTTGGGAGGCTGAGGCAAGAGAATCTCTTAAGCCCAAGAGTTTGAGATTGCTGTTAGGTTCCTATGAGCTGTGACGCTACAGCACTCGACTGAGGGTGACTCTGTCTCCAAAAAAAATTTTTTTTAGTGAGATTCTGTCTCAAAAAAAAAAAAATTTTTTTTTCTCTTCTCTTTCACTAAAACATTTATAGATATTTATATTATCTGTTTATATCACTGGTGTCTGTACATGTGCTTAACAGTATTTCCTGCATCTCTCTAGTTCAGTGTTTTTCAACACTTTTTAATCTCACAGCACACTTGAACCTATAGTTAAATTTCCACAGCACACTTAAATTACTGTGATCAAAAAAAAGAAAAAGAGGGGAAGCGCCTGTGGCTCAGTGGGTAGGGCACCGGCCCATATACTGAGGGTTCTGGGTGCCTGCAGTCCCAGCTACTTGGGAGGCTGCAGCTACAGAGTCACTTGAGCCCAGGAGTTTGAAGTTGCTGTAAGCTATGACAGCACAGCACTCTACTGAGGGCGACGAAGTGACACTGTCTCAAAAAACAAAAAAAAAAAAAGGAAAAAGAAAATCACTGCTCTAGTTTTTCCCTTTATCTTTGGCTTTATAATACATATTCTGCTTAACTTATCATGAGGTTACATCCTAATAAACCAGTCATTATCTCAGACATGCCTTTAACCCTTTGACTGCAGAACAGTCAGAAACAAAAAGGTGCCAATTGAGGCATGTAGTGATTGGTGTGTATAATGATTGTTATATACAGCACACTGCTGTATGTTCTTTGGTTTCTTACTAATCAAAACAATTCATCCAGGTTGGTTTCAATTTCAATATTTTATGTTTATAAAAAAGGTAATATGCAAACAGAACAATATGACATGAAATGATAAAGCTTTGCCATATCAATAAAAATTTAATAATCCTTTTTTTGTATGTTATAATTACAAAACATCAAAATCATGTATTTTGGGATTTAGATTTTCTCTCCATTGAAGTTGCAGAGGATTGACTTTTTCAAAATTTGAAATAGGTTCTACACTTTTGTTTTCTAAATCAGATTCTGAGGTAATTCATAGTTTACATTTTTTGTGAGAAATATTTTTAAAGGTACCTCTGTATCCAAATTCTCCAACTATCATTTGAGTCTTCTGAACTTGGTAATGTTGAATTTATCATATTTCTTATTTATATATAGTCCCACAAGAATCACTATTTTTACAAATTATTTCAGGCACAACTGTGAAATATATTGAGAATGGAGTGTATTATGCTTACAAACTAAAGGCAGATAACATAACAGTAACATGTGTCATTAAGTTTTTGTTTGCAAAATGAACAATGCTTGCAGGTTTTGTTCACACTAGAATATCTTGTTTGATGTGAATGCATTGTTCACAGTCAAAAGATTAATATACCTAACCCATCAAACAATAAAGCCTAGCCTAGCCTACTTTAAATGTGCTCAGAACATTCATATTAGCCTATGGTTGACAAAAGAATCTAACACAAACCCCATTTTATACTAAAGTGTTGAATATCTCAGGTAATTTATTCAATACCATCCTGAAATATGGTTTCTACTGCATGATATTGCTTTTGTACTGTTGTAAAGTTGAAAAATCCTAAGGCAGCCAT
>NW_003852705.1:438666-439941 GCF_000181295.1 Otolemur garnettii
GGCTGGATTCGAACCTGCCACCTTGGGTGTATGTGGCTGGTGCCTTAGCCACTTGAGCCACAGGCACCGAGCCACGCCTGGCTATTTCTGTTGTTTTTGTTGCAGTTGTCATTGTTTGTTAGCTGACCGGGGCTGGGTTTGAATCTGCCAGCCTGGCTGTATGTGGCCAGTGTTGTAACCACTGTGCTATAGGTGCCAAGCCTTTTATTTATTTATTTATTTATGTATGTATTTTTGGCAGTTTTGGCTGGGGCCAGGCTTGAACCCGCCACCCCCCCACCCCGTGTGGGGCTGGTGCCCTACTCCTTGAGCCATAGGTGCCGCCCAACACCAAGCCTTTCAGTCAATTTTTAAATGGATTCTTCTCTTTGTTATGAAATGTCCTTTGGAAATATTTTATATGTAATTATTTTGTTGTGCAATTCATAGATTTTTGAATATTCATTTTCCTCTATGATTGTTCATTCCATTTTTTCACCAAGATAATAATAATACTAATAGAGAACTTTATCTGTAAATATTTATTTTTTTCTTAAGGTAAATGTCTAGGAGTGGAATTATTATAAGATTAAAAAAATTTAAAGGCTCATGATCTATTATTAGTTAAATCAACAAAAGATCTTGAAAATTACGGTGGTGCCCCATAGCTCAATGTGTAGGGCGCAGGCCACATACACTGAGGTTGGCAGGTTTGAACCCAACCAGGGGCTGCTAAACAACAATCAGAACTACAACAAAAAAAATAGCCAGGTGTGGTAGTGGGTGCCTGTAGTCCCAGCTACTAAGCCAGGCATCCTCAAACTACAGCCCATAGGCCCCCGCCTAGGACATTTATCTGATCCGCCAGGCATTTTTGCCAGCTGCCCATCCTGCTTAGCAACCATCTTGTCCTGGGGCCCACAGTCCGGCCCTCCAACGGTCTGAGGGACAGTGAACTGGCCCTGTTTAAAAAGTTTGAGGACCCTGTATAAGCCCAAGAGTTTGAGGTTGCTGTGAGCTGTGACACCAAGGAACTCTACCAAGGATGACATAGTAAGACTCTGTCTCAAAAATAAAAAAAAAAAGAAAAGAAAATTGGGAGGGAATTGATTCTAAAGATTAAAAGGTTAGATCTACATCTGTAAAATTTAATGTATATTTACTCTAATGAGAGATGTTTTAGGGCGACGCCTGTGGTTCAAAAGGGTAGGGCATCTACCCCATATGCCAGAGGTGGTGGGTTCAAACCCAGCCCTGGTCCCCCCTCCCCCAAAATAGAGATGTTTTATTATTTTA
>NW_003852705.1:441322-442601 GCF_000181295.1 Otolemur garnettii
GCCCGGCAATTATTTGGTTGCAGTTGTCATTGTTGTTTGGCAGGCCCAGATGGATTCAAACCTGCCAGCTGTGGTATATGTGGCTGGCGCCTTAGCTGCTTGAGCTACAGGCACTGAGCCTTTATGAAGGAGTTTTATTTGTGCAAGAGCCTTGCAATATAGGAGGAATCTCTGTAATGCAGATAAGTCCAAAGCTGTGCCTATAACCATAAAACTGACAACTGATGAATTGAAGCCTAGAACTCAAATCTAATATCCTGTTCTTTTCTTTGCAATATTCATATTGTTTTACTGAGTATAGAATGAGAAAGATGGAAAATTTTTCTTAAGTGCTAAGATCTGACTCTTTCTTCCTATGGACCTATTTAGTCGCAACCAACTGTCAACATTGCCAGTACACTTGTGCAGTTTACCACTGAAAGTCCTAATTGCAAGTAATAACAAATTGGTCTCACTTCCTGAAGAAATTGGGCACCTCAGACATTTGATGGAACTTGTAAGTTAATATTTTATTTTTTATTGTCTCATATATATATTCAGTCATCATACTCTTTTATATAGTAAAGATCTATTGGTAAGATAGGTTTTTGAGCTATTATATTTTTCAGTAATGATAATCATTATCATTCAGTAAATTACTGAATGATAGTACTCTAGTGCTTTGGCACAAGATTAAGAAAAAAATTGAAAGTACAAGTCTAATAGGCCCACACTGAATGGGTAAAGGTCATTAGAGTTATGTTCTGACCAACATTAAGTGATTTCTATGTTATTAAGCTTTTGAGAAATTAAATTTTGTTAACATTTTGATTTTTGTTTAGCCTTTTTAGAGTAATGGGCAACATTCTATCTTTAGAACCTGTCTCCCACTCTTTATAAAGTAAAATTTACTATTGCTATATATTTCTAAGACACTTAATTAAACTCCTTCACCTGCCACTCCTCATAAATTATAAAAAAAAATCAACTCTTAAGCACTTATGTTCTGAACATGAGAATAATAGTTTTATCATTTAATTTCCACAATAATAGTATTATGAGTTGAGTGCTAAAATTATATTCATTTTATAGCTGAGAAAACTAGTACTCAGATAGGTTAAGTAATTTGATTAAGGTTATATAATAGAAATAGACCTTGAAACCAATCTACCTTAACTTCAAAGCCCATGTTTCATATTTCTAAAGTAGTCGAATACTATAAGTCCATTGAGATTTCAAAGTATAGTCCATGTAGGTTTAGTAACAAAGGTCATTATCATAAATAGAAAAATTAATATAT
>NW_003852705.1:444270-446064 GCF_000181295.1 Otolemur garnettii
GCTCAAGGGATTCTCTTGCCTCAACCTCTCAAATAACTGGGACTACAGGCACCTGTCACAATGCCTGGCTATTTTTAGAGACCAGGTCTCACTCTTGCTGAGCTTGTCTCAAACCTGTGAGCTTAGGCAATCCATCTGCCTCAGCCTCCTAGAGTGCTAAGATTACAGGTCTGAGCCACTGGGCCCAGCCTATTGTTATAATTTTTATCTTTTGTCTTTCTAGCTTTATTAGAATAATGTGAAATAAAATTATTGCCTTAAATAAACTTAGTTTCGTACTTTTTTCTATTTTACCTTTTTACCAAAACTATCTTTTGATTTGATATTCTAGCTTTCCTATTCACACCTTAAATTATTTAATTTTAATTCTGCTCACAAAATATAAAATTTATATTATATACAAAATTAATCAAAAGCCTATCAATTTTTAAAATGCGAGTTCAAATTATAGAGTTATTCTTAGACATAGAGTCATAATTTACCTTTACAGCTGAGAACCATAGATATCTATTCTCATTTTATAGATGTTTAAAGCAGATAAGTTTGTAATATAAAAATAATCTTTACTTCCCATCTTTTCAAAATAGGATGTGAGCTGTAACGAAATTCAAACTATACCTTCCCAAATTGGCAATCTGGAGGCCTTGAGAGACCTTAATGTAAGAAGGAATCACTTGATACATTTGCCTGAAGGTGAGAGAGTGTGAAGTAATTGTTTTCTTAATATTTTTCTTTTAATCTTAAAGCTCTCCTAGAGTGATGGATACAATACAAAAATGTATCAGAGTTACATCCAATG
This sequence comes from Otolemur garnettii, assembly GCF_000181295.1. Lineage (NCBI taxonomy): Eukaryota > Metazoa > Chordata > Mammalia > Primates > Galagidae > Otolemur > Otolemur garnettii. Next base: position 445,070 of record NW_003852705.1, read on the forward strand.
TTTGAAATGTCATGTTTTATTTAATAGTGTTATCTGTGCCATTGTGAATTTTAAGACTCTTCAGTGGAAAGTTTTGATATCTATTGACCTTTGATTTTATTTTTACATCTTTTCAACTGATATAATTGATAACTCAGGATAGAGTCACTGGAAATTTCAGTAAGCATGACTGTTTGGGGGAAATGTAACATGTTTTGATGAGGGAATAGTTTAGTATAATGAAAAACATTCCAACAATTAGCACTGACTTGAAAATGGACTTTGACTTAAACCTAACTTCATCCTTCACTTAAAAGTTCAAACAAAAACAAATTAACTGTGTGGAGGTAATACATAGAGTGACTAATGAATGGACTGTGAGATTACACTAGGAAACTGCTTATTTTAGGCTGACCATAAACTCTAGTAAATGTATTTGAGTGATAATGATTAAACACATTAAGTATAATTTATCAGTCTTTCACAAATACAAATTCATGAAAGAAAATGTGATAAAAGAAAGTAAAATTGGGAAGAACCATTATTTTATTAGATCCAGAATATATATTTGTTTAATTTTATTGTGGATAATTTCATACCTAAGTGAGAACAGTGAGCTTCCATGCACTCATCACCCAGCAACAACAGTCATTAGCTCATGGCAGCTCTTGTTTCATGTGTATTCTCATCTTCTTTCCCCCACATAATCTTCCAGATTAATTTGAATCACATTCCAGAAATTTATTTGTAAAAATTTCAGAAAGATGAAGAGTCTTCTGAAAGTTTTTATGGTAATGATTCTCTATGTTCTTGTACAACACATGACTTACAGTATACAAGAAGTGTTGAATTAACTAAAGACATTTTTGCTTTTGCTGTAGAATACAAACATCTTCACCAATTCGATCCAATAAAATATAAATTTCTGACATACTAGCATACCTTTCACATTTTGGATTCCACATAAACTTATAAGAAAATGGCTGGCTCGGCGCCTGTGGCTCAAGCGGCTAAGG
>NW_003852705.1:446893-449018 GCF_000181295.1 Otolemur garnettii
GGGCCCGGGCTGGGGATTCGAACCCGCCGCCACCTTAGGTGTATGTGGCTGGGGCCTTAGCCTCTTGAGCCACAGGCGCCGAGCCAACATAGTTCTAATTGATATGCTTTCCAAGCTATTATTGGATTCGGCAACTTTGACACTTAATGTCAACTTTCTATTATGATAGAGGAGGACTTGATTTCCTTACACTATCCACCTATATCTCCACTTCCCTCCTCCCATTTTCTCAATGTAGTTCTATCACAACTTTATTCATTGTTTACTAATTATATAAATATTGTTCCCTGCCAATTCAGGTGATACACTGTGATTTTATTTTCTTTCTTATACATCTTGTTGCTGTTGTTTTATAGAGTTAATAATTCCTCATTTTTTTACAGTTTTTGGCCCGGGACCAGGTTTGAACTCACCACCTCCAGTATATGGGGCCAGCACCCTACTCCTTTGAGCTACAGGCACCGTCCTCCTCATTTTTTAAATTTAATTTTTGGTTGTTTTACTTATTTATTTTGAGACAGAGTCTCACTGTGTTGCCCTCGGTAAAGTGCTATGACATCACAGCTCACGGCAACCTCAAACTCTTGGGCTTAAGTGATTCTCTTGCTTCAGCCTCCCAGGTAACTGGGACTACAGGTGCCTGCCACAATGCCCGGCTATTTTGTTGTTGTTGTTGTTGTTGTCACTGTTGCTTAGCAGACCCCTGCTGGGTTTGAACCCACTAGCCTTGGTGCATGTGGCTGGCACCCTAACTACTGAGCTACGGTTGCCGAGCCTGGTTGTTTGTTTTTTTAATGTATCTATGGCTAATTTCCTCCCTCTTTGTCCAGCAGCCTTCTTAGTCAAACTAGTAACTTTTTTTCCTTGCATATTTCTCTCATTGAGCCTTTTCTTTCTCTTCTGATCAAGGTTGGTTGCTACTCAGCTTTCTTTTTGTGTTGAATATTACCAATACCTGGACTCTGACTCTTCCTTTTTCTTAGTTTACTCCGTTTTGCTGGAGGACATCTTCTAGTAGTTTCCTGAGAACTCTTCAAGGGAGAACATTTTCTTGAGATCCCAGTTGAAAAAGAATTATCTTTATTCTTTGCTCACCCTTATTAACAATTTGTTTGATAATAAATTTTAGGGTGAAAATTCCTTTCTCTCAGGACTTTTAGGTCTTTTTTCACTTTTAACTTTCAGTGCTAAAAATTGAAAATATATCATTCATTCCTAGCCCAGTTTTTTGTGACCAACACTTTGTCTGTGGAAGATTTTAAGTTCGTCCCTGTTTTTCTGCTGCTGTGAAATTTATGATACTGTGGCATAGGATGAGTTGTCCTAATTTAACGTATTGGATACTTGCTGAGAATCATACTCTTCATTTTGGGAGATTATCTTATATTTCTTTTTGATACTTTTCCTTTCTTTTGATTTCTCCATTCTCTTTTGGGTTTTTGTTTGTTTGTTTTGAGACAAAGTCTTACTACATTACCCTTGGTAGTAGAGTACTGTGGTATCACAGCTCACAGCAACCTCAAACTCTTGGGCTTAAGAGATTCTCTTGTCTCAGCCTCCCAAGTAGTTGGGACTACAGGCGCCCACCACAATGCCCAGCTATTTTTCTTTCTTTCTTTCTTTTTTTTTTTTTTTTGAGACAAAGTCTCAAGCTGTAGCCCTGGGTAGAGTGCCAAAGCATCACAGCTCACAGCAACCTCCAACTCCTGGGCTTAAGCGATTCTCTTGCCTCAGCCTCCCAAGTGACTGGGACTACAGGTGCCCGCCACAACGTGCAGCTATTTTTCGGTCGTAATTGTCATTATTGTTTGGTAGGCCCGGGCTGGATTTGAACCCACCAGCTCTGTATGTGACTGGTGCCTTAGCCGCTTGAGCTATAGGCGCCAAGCTACACCAGGCTATTTTTTTTGTTGCAGTTGTTTAGCTGGGCTGAGCCTTTTTTCTTTTCTTTTCTTTTCTTTCTTTCTTCTTTTTTTTTTTTTTAGATGGAGTCTCACTCTGTTTATCCAGGCCAAAGTGCTCATGTCATCATAGCTCACAGCAACCTCAAACTCTTGCAGTCCTGGCTCAGCGCCTGTGGCTCAAGCGGCTAAGGTGCCAGCCACATACACCTAAGGTGGCGGGT
>NW_003852705.1:449874-451388 GCF_000181295.1 Otolemur garnettii
AAAAAAAAAAAAAAAAAAACATTCCTTCAGCTGCTTGCGAGGCTAAGGCAAGAAAATGACTTGAACCCAAGAGTTTAGCATTCTACCCAGTATGAAAGAGTGAGACTCTGTCTTCAAAAAAAAAAAAATCCCTTTTATGTTTCAGTAATTCAGTATCTTATCTCTCTGAAATGGAGATATTAGTTCTAGCTTTTCAAAATTTTCTTCTGCTTCCTTTATTTTACTTATGTCTTCTCAGTTCCTTTTTGTGGTTGGTTGGTTTTGCTTTCTGTCTTACATGTTGGAGCCTTCTTATAACAAATATCTGGGGATCATGTACTGTCTGTAGATAGCTGGTTAGAAGTTGTAAATATACTCAGCAGAAACTGCATAATGGCAATTAAACAGCAAACTGGGTATATTTTTTTTTTGCAGTTTTTGGCCAGAGCTGGGTTTGAACCTGCCACCTCTGGCAGATGGGGCCAGCACCCTACTCCTTTGAGCCACAGGCGCCGCTCCCAAACTGGGTATTTTATGAGAAGAAATTCCATATCAATACCTATAGACCTTTTGTATGTCTGTATAGTTTCTCCAGAGAAAGATGCTCCATTTCTTCTACTTTATTAAGTGCATTCCTAACTACTGGCATTCAAGAGCTGGGGGCAAGATAGCATGGGTTGGAAGATGCTGTTTTCCCATTAAGTGTGTAGACTTTCACTTAACTCCTCCATTTTTAACTGGCCACTCTTCCTGATTTGCCATTATGCCTGGGGTCTCTGAGTTCAGACCATTTCATTCAATTTCACTAGAAAATAACTTGCTGACTCTTGGGAGTCATTGTAGAGGGGTAGTTTCCCAGCTGTGTGAGCTGGGGTTGAGGACTTAGAGATCTAACTGTTCTTTATAGACTGGCAACTAATCCTTTTGTTAGCCTTATCATTTGTGATATTAGAGCCTCTAGGTTCTAAAACTTTTCTGTGGTTCTGTGAGGGGTCAAACTGCTTGCATTTTATTAGTACTCCTGTCTGCAGGCAATTAGATTTTATTTTATAGCACTTTGCTACCAGTTAATCTCTAAGAGAGAATGGAGATAAATAACCTACGTTAAATCTGCCATATTTAACTAGAAGCTTTTGTAAAAATTGTCCAGTTTTAAAATATTATTAATTGTTAATTTCTATTTTACCTCCATGCAGAGCTGGCAGAATTGCCTTTGATACGGTTAGACTTCTCATGCAATAAAATTACGACAATCCCTGTTTGTTTTCGAAACCTCAGGCACCTACAGATGATTACCCTAGATAACAATCCTCTACAGTCACCTCCTGCACAGGTAAACCATAGTTGAAGTATGCTGTGGACTTTTTTTGACAAAGGATGATATTTTAAATTTGATTATGTAAATTTATATTTATGTTAGAAAATGAGTCTTAGGCTTGGTACCTGTAGTTCAGCAGCTAGGGCACTGACCACATAGACCAGGGTGGGCAGGTTTGAACCCAGCCAGGGCCTGCCAAAGAACAATGACAACTACA
>NW_003852705.1:452442-455513 GCF_000181295.1 Otolemur garnettii
GAGTTGGAGGTTGCTGTGAGCTGTGATGCCACAGCACTCTACCCAGGGGGACAGCTTGAGGCTCTGTCTCCAAAAAAGAAAAAAAAAAAGAATTTATGTTTTTACCTCTGGGACAGGTAACAACAAATAGATGTTATTAATATTTCATCATATTTCAGATGAGCAATAATTTGGTTACATTTATATGTTACTTTTCTTAGATATGTATAAAAGGAAAAATCCACATATTTAAATACCTGAATATACAAGCTTGTAAGATTGCTCCAGATCTGCCAGATTATGATAGAAGACCCTTGGGTTTTGGCTCCTGGTAAGTATGTTCTATTCTTTTATCTGTTGTATTTCATCACATAGCAAATCAAGCAAACTGGATTCTTAATTTTGCCTAAATATTTGATTAAAGGGAAGTAACCTATTTTAAAACTAATCTCAGAATGTTTGCATCAAGTGTGAAAGTGATTATCTAGATTTGACAAAGTGTAATTCTAAGTCAGAGTTTCTCAGCCTTGGTACTATAGACATTTTAGTCAAGAATTAGATAAATTCATTTTTGTGAGGGACTGTCCTATACATTGTAAGATATTTAGCAGCATCCCTAGCCTCTAGCCATCAGATTCCAATAGCACCTTCCTAGTGTGACAAACAAAGATGTCTCCAGACACTATCGATGTCCTCTTAGGTGATCCCCAGTTGAAAACCACTGGTCTGAGTGACTTGAATATTAGCCTGACTTCTGTTATTACCTATCTTAAGGCAATCATTCATATTTTGGGGGCCTCATTTTTCCCACAGGGAGTGAAGAGGTTGGATTTGTTGACTATTAACATCACTTCAGGACTTCTTAGTCTGTGAATCCCTCAGCTGCATAATATATGACTACAAGGTTATCTACTTGGCTATCCCAACCATCTGGAACAATCTTAAATAACAAGAATTAAATTCAAGGGCTTTTAAACAGGCAAGGTAGATGTCCCAGTGCAGGTATAATAGTGTCATGTACTTTACACAAAAGAGAACCCCTCGGGCTGTCTCTTAGAATCTGTTAAATTTTGCTTAAAAGCATAGTTCTAATAAGTTTGCTTCTCAGTTTTCAGATTAAAAACCTTCCATTTGGTAGTTTCTAAAAGCAGACATATTAACAAGTAGAGATGCTCCTAAACTTACAATGGGGTTTTGTTCTATAAACCCTTTGTAAGTTGAAAATATCCTAAGTCAATAATGCATTTAATATATCTGCCCTACCAAACATTGTAGCTTACCCTAACCTACCTTAACTGTGCTCAAAACACATTAGACTGTAGTTGGACAAAATCATCCAACACAAAGCTCATTTTATAATAAAATTTTATCGAATGCCATACTGAAAGTGCAAAACAGATGGTTGCACAGTTTCTAATGAATGTGTATTGCTTTCATACCATCCTAAAGTTGAAAAATAGTAAGGTAAATCATCATAAGTCAGGGTCCATCTATATAAAAATTAATTTGAATTGGCCCACGTGTGTCCACTCAGGGTTGGGCAGTACATGCAGGCCTCCCCTACTTCCTGGGCAGCAGGAGAAAAAATAAAATAATTTATAATTTAAAGAAAAAAAGAGAGGCTGGGTGGGGTGGTTCACAACTATAATCCTAGCAGTTTGAGAGTACAAGGCAGGAGGATCTCTTGAGGCTAGGAATTCAAGACCAGCCTGGTCAACATGGTGAGACCTTGTCACTACCAACCAAAAAAAAGAAAGAAAGAAAAATTAGCCAACCATGGTGACAGGTGCCTGTAGTCTTAGCTACTAGGGAGGCTGAGGTGGAAGATGGCTTTAGCCCAGGAGTTTGAGGCTGCAGTAAGGTATATCTGCATCACTGCCATTCCAGTGCAAGCAACAGAGCAAGACCTCGTCTAAAAAAGTAAATAAATGATATTCATATAGGGGTTTATTTTGTTTTTAACTTCTATATGACATTTGTATGGGGTTTATTTTGTTTTTAACTTCTGTAAAGCTTTTACTTTATGTGAAAGGTAGGCAAGTAGGAAATGATTTATCCTCATTTTACAAAGGTTGAGTGACTTGTTGGAGCTAAAATTGGTAAGTGGTAAAACTGGCTCTTGTTTTGTAAAATCCAGATACATTGTTTGGATTACCTTTACCTTACTGGTGCATTGTGACAGCAATGAAAAAACTGTGTATACAACTATAGCAGAATATGTGGAATTCAGAATTGAATACCAGAAGAACAGTGTTTTAAATTTTTACCATTGAAAGTTGCTTTTCAACTTAGGCAGGCTTATTAGATAAAATGTTAATAGCTCATTTTTTAAAAATAGGATTTATCATGTTTTAGATTTCTAATTAAGCTAACTTTTTCAAGTATATTTAAGAATAAGCAAAAACTAAAACTTAAAAAATATATAGAAGAACATCTGTATTGTGACTTGGGATAGGCCAGGATTTCTGAGGACACAGAAAACAGTAATAATAAAAGAAAGAAATGATAAATTAGATTTTATCAAAAGTAGAAGCATTTACTCATATTAAGAAAATGAATAGGCAAACTACAGACTGGGAGAAAATATTTGCAAAACATGTATGACAAAAGACTTATGTCCAGAATATGTAAAGAGTGCTGCAACTTAATAATAAAGAGACAACCCAATTGAAAAATGGACAAAAGGCTCAGTGCCTGTAGCTCACTGAGTAAGGGTGCCAGCCACATACACCAAGGGTGGCAGGTTTGAGCCAGGCTCAAGCCTGCTAAACAATGACATCTGCAAACAAAAATAGCTGGGCGTCGTGGTGGGCGCCCATAGTCCCAGCTACTTGGGAGGCTGAAGCAAGAAAATCGCTTAAGCCCAAGAGTTGGAAGTTGCTGTGAGCTGTGACACTATGGCATACTAATACTGTGTCTCAAAAAAAGAGAAAAGAAAAGAAAAAGAAACTTGAACCTTTACAGAGAGATATATAAGTGGCCAGTAAGCACACCAGAAAGTGCTCAACATCATTAGTCACCATGGAAAGGCAAAGTAAATCACAGTGAGATACCACTTGATACAATACATGCACTAGAACAGTGGTTTTTAA
>NW_003852705.1:456263-457873 GCF_000181295.1 Otolemur garnettii
AAGAAGAAGAAAGCAGGTAACACCAAATATTGGTGAGGATGTGGAACAGTGTGATACATTGCTTCTAGAAATGTAAAAATGGTACATCTACTTTGGCAAAGTGGTTTGCCATTCTTACAGCTCTATTGAGGTATAATTTACAGAAAAATTAAAGCCACCCCTTTTAAGTATGTACTTTAGTAAGTTTTGGCATAGCAAGACAGTCATGAAACCACCAACATAATCAAGATATGTAATATTTCTATGCACCTAATGCCCCTTTACTGTTAGTTCTTTTCCTCTGTCCCCAGCCTTAGGCAATCACTGATCTGCTTCCAGTCAATGTAGTTTTGCCTTTTCTATAATTTCATACAAGTAGAATCAGATAGTATGTATCATTTTGTGTCTGGTTTCTATTACTTAGCAAAATGCTTTTGAGATTTATTGATGGGAAAGATTTGAACAGACATTTAACAGAAGATAATATAAATGGCCAATAAGCACACAAAAAGATACTCAACATTGCTAGAGACATACAAATTAAAATCACAGTAAGATAGTGAGATACCACTCTACACTTACCAAAATAGCTGGAATTAAAAACTGACAACACAGCTCAGCACCCATAGCACAGTGGTTATAGCGGCAGCCATATACACTGAGGGTAGTGGGTTCAAACCCAGCCCAGGCCAGCTAAACAACAATGATAACTGCAACAAAAAATAGCTGGGCATTGTGGCAGGTACCTGTAGTCCCAACTACTTGGGAGGCTGAGGCAAGAGAACCGCTTAAGCCCAAGAGTTTGAGGTTGCTGTGAGCTGTGATGTCACGGCACTCTACCAAGGGCAACATAGTGAAACTCTTGTCTCAAAAAAAAAAAAAAATTGACAACATAAATATTAGTAGCTAGAATGCAAATACATTCATTTCTGGTAGGATACAGAAGGGTACAACTACTTTTAAAAACAAATTGGTAATTTCATCAAAAGTTAAACCTATACTTATTATATAGCCAACTCATTCATTTTACTTACAAGGTATTTACCTAGAGTAATGAAGCAAATTTATACAAAGGCTTGTTCACTAATGTTTATGGGAGTTTTATTCACAGTAATTAAAATATGGAAACATACTAAATATTTGTCAACAGAAAATGAGTTTAAAAAATTGTATATCCGTACAATAGAGCGGTACTTAGCAATAAATGGGAATGCAAAAACATTGTGAATCTCACTGACATAATGCTGAGCAAAAAAAATAAAAAGGCCCGATAAAAAAAGAGTACATATAATTTTATTTTCATAAGTTCTAGAATAAGTAAAGCAAATGTATTGGTTTTCTGTTGCCATAAATATAGAGGCTTAACACAAATTTATTGTCTTATTGTACTTCTGACAGTATTTTTGAGAAGTTTAACGTAATCTTATTGGGCTAAAATTGAGATAATGGTAGGGCAAAGTTCCTATCTTAGGTTCCAGGTAGAATGCATTTCCTTCCCTTTTCCAACTTCTAGAGGCTATCTGTGTTCCTTGGCACATGATCCTCTTCCTCCATCTTCAAGTTAACAGCACATCACACTGATCTCCTCTTCTGCCTCCTTTTTGCTTTTTGTTGTTGTTTTTTTTTTTTTT
>NW_003852705.1:458113-469147 GCF_000181295.1 Otolemur garnettii
CCCGGCTATTTTTTGGTTGCAGCCGTCATTGTTGTTTGGCAGGTCCAGGCTGGGGATTCGAACCCGCCACCTTAGGTGTACGTGGCTGGCGCCCTAGCCGGTTGAGCTATAGGCGCCAAGCCTACAGCAACTTTCAACTCTTGAACTCAAAGGGATTCTCTTACCTTAGCCTCCCTGGTAGCTGGGACTATAGGCACCTACCACAATGCCTAGCTATGTTTTAGAGGTAGGGTCTCACTCTTGCTCAGGCTGGTCCCCTTTTGAACTTCTGAACTCAGACAATCCACCCACCTCAGCCTCCCAGACTGTTAGGACACAGGTGTGAGCCACCATACACAGCTTCTGCCTCCTCCTTGAACTTTAAGGACTTCCATGATTACCTTAGGCCAGGATAAATTTCTATTTTAAAGTCCGCTGATGAACAACTTTATTTTTATCTTCAACCTTAATTTCCTTTTGCCATGTAAGATAACATACTCAAAAGTTCCAGGGCTTAGGTCATGGACATCTTTGGGAACCATTATTTAGCCTTCCACACTAAAGTGAAAAAAAATCAGACATTGTATGTCTCTGAGGTAGAGCACCCAGTGACAGAAGCAGAGGAATTAATTGTGAAGGGATACAGGCAAAGTAGAAATGTCCTATATCATGATAGAGGTGTCAAAATCATACAGCTAAGATCTATGCATTTCAATGTATATAAATTTTACCTCAAGAAAGAATACTGTTAAAAGTAAAAACAATTGAGGGACATGGGGAATGGAAGAAGGCATTGACAAGAGTTAGGGATTGTGATATGTTTGAAGCTGGATAGTGAGTACTTGGGGGGACTCATACTATTCTGCTTACATTGTGTCTACAGTAGAATCTCTGTAAGTTGATCACCCAAGGGACTGAAACAAACTGGTAAACATACAGAGGTGGTCCCCATAAGGAACCAGGCCTATTGTACTGATACGTACATGTGCTGCATGCTGGGTCTATGAAAATTTGGTCAGTATAAGGAAGGGTTGTAATAGGGAAGTGGTTAACTACACAGGTTCTACTATATTTGAAAATTTTCATATTAAAAGTTAAAAGAATGCACCATGACAATTTTTATAAAATTGCATCTGTTTTATGTCAAGCATTAATTTTCATTCATTATTATTTTGGAGACAGAGGTTCACTCTGTAGTATACCTCCTCATAGCAACTTTAATCTCTTGGGCTTATGTTACCCTCTTGCCCCAGGCTCCTAAGTAGCAGGGACGACAGGCACCCACCACTGAACTGGGCTAGTTTTTCTGTTTTTTGTAGAGATAGGATCTTGGTCTTCTCCAGGCTGGTCTTGAATTCCTGAGCTCAAGCAGTCCAATCCACACTTCTCTGCCTCCCAGAGTACGAGGATTACCGGTGTGAGCCACTATGGTTGGCCCAAACATAAATTTTTTAAATATCAAACTTTGCAGTAACAAAGTGTCTTTTTGGCAGCCATGAAGAACTGTACTCAAGTCGCCCTTATGGAGCCCTCGATTCAGGTTTCAATAGTGTGGACAGTGGTGATAAGAGATGGTCAGGGAATGAAGTAAGTTTTTCTTCTATTTTAGAAATTACAACTCTTAATTAAAGGAAGATAAAATGATAAAGATGGAAAGGTCTTAATTGCATTTAACTTCTCATTACATAAAATATAGAAAAGTTAAGGGAGGGGCAAAAATTCCACATAGTCCTGGACGGTGCCTATGGCTCAGAGGAGTAGGGCGCTGGCCCCATATGCCAAAGGTGGTGGGTTCAAACCCAGCCCTGGCCAAAAACTGCAAAAAAATAAAAATCCCACATCGTCCTACCACCAAAAACAGTATTCTATTTCTTTACCATCTTTTTATCACGTATATTTTTATGTTACTACTTTGTCTTATATAAATAGTTTCATATCCTGAAAAGCCAAACAGCTGAACCAGTTAAAAATAAAGCCTAAAATTTAAGGGCCTGGGTAATTTTGAGCAGAGGTAGTAGAAGGGGAAGTAATATGTGAGGTAACAGGACTTATCGGCTGACAGGTAAGGAGACAAGAACTTTAGTAAAGAATATATGCTGAAGATAAATAATTTTCCTAGCTAATTATATCATTTTTCTGTTTAACTTTTGGGATTATATCTTATTCTTTTTAAAATTACTGCTGTTTAACATTGTAACTATAAATTGGGTTAAATTATTAAATAAGCTTATTATTAAATAAGTTTTGTATACAAGACCAATAACCTACCATTTATAACATGGTTTCATTAGGAGTCCAAGCAAATTAATTTTAGACCACAGGCTTGGTGCCTGTAGCTCAGTGTTTAGGGCACCGGCCACATACAACAGGGCTGTTGGGTTTAATCCTGGCCTAGGCCTACTAAAAACAATGACAGCTACAACAACAACAACAAAATAGCTGGGCATTGTGGTGGACGCCTGTAGTCCCCGCTACATGGGAAGCTGAGGCAAGAGAATCACTTAAGCCCAAGAGTTTGAGGTTGCTGTGAGCTGTGATGCCACAGCACTCTACCAAGGGCAACGAAGTGGACATAGTAAGACTCTGTCTCAAAAAAAAAAATTTTAGACCACAGCCCATTTATAATTTGTAATTGTTCATGTATGTCTGTCTGGGCAGTCAGTATAGCTGTTTCCATACAGGCATATATGTGGATACTTTAAATCTATGTATGTATTCTATTTATAGAGTCACGAATATCCTTCTATTTCTTCATTTTGTTAATTATGGCAAGACAGATCTATAACATAAAACTTACCTTTTCAACCATTTTTAAGTTTAGTTTTCACGTGTATTAAGTACATTCTCAGTGTCAGGCATCCATCACCATTTTCCATCTCCTGAACTTTTCTGCTGTTTCTTCCTAAAAATAAATTTTAGTGAGTTTATATCGTACCCATATTTTAAATGCTTGCATTGTCTAAAAATTGAAATGATTTATTAAAATGTTTTTGCTACTTTTTTAAGCCTACAGATGAATTTTCAGATCTGCCTCTTCGAGTAGCAGAGATTACTAAAGAACAAAGACTGAGAAGAGAAAGCCAGTACCAAGAGAATCGTAACAGTTTAGTAGTGACAAATGGTGGAGGTAAACGTAATTTGCATGACATAAAGTCTTTATTTATATTCACTTAACTTTTTTAAGTGGTCCTTCTCACAGTCACTCCTTTTGTGTGTATCTGGCTTTGCTCTTTTTTTTTTTTTTGAGACAGAGGTTTCGCTATATGGCCTTCCGTAGAGTGCCATGGCGTCACAGCTCACAGCAACCTCAAACTCTTGGGCTTAAGTGATTCTCTTGCCTCAGCCTTCCAACTAGCTGGGACTACAGGTGCCTGCCATAAATAACACCCGGTTATTTTTTTGTTATTGTTGTCATTGTTGTTTAGCAGGCCCTGGCCGGGTTTGAACCCACCAGCTGCAGTGTAGGCCAGCGCCATAACCACTGAGCTATGGGCACCGAGCCGGATATTGAGCATTTGAAGTGGCTTTTCTGAATTGAGATAAATTGTTGAAGTATAAAATACACCTTAGATTCTGAAGACTTTATATAGAAAAAAGAATATAAAATACCTGGCCAGGAGCAGTGGCTCATTCCTGTAATCCCAACATTTTGGGAGGCTGAGGAGGGAGAATAGCTTGAGACCATGAGTTCAAGGCCAGTCTGGACAACATAGTAAGACCCCACCTCTGCAAAAAAATTTAAAAATTAGCCAGCATGGTGGCCCATGGTAACTAAGGTAGGAGGGTCACTTGAGTCCAGGATATTGAGGCTACTATGGCTATGATTTTGCCGGTACTCTCATGCCAGGCCAATAGAGCCTAGACCTTGTATATTTAAAAAAAAATAAGAAAGTAGTATTTTATATTGATTATATCTTGAAATAATATTTAGGTACATTAGCCAAAATAAACTGGCTCAGTGCCTATACCTGAGTGGTTAGGGCACCAGCCATATGCACTGGGGCTGGTGGGTTCTAACGCAGCCAGGGCCTGCTAAGCAACAATGACAAGAACAACAACGCCGACAACAAAATAGCCAGCATTGTGGTGAGCGCTGGTAGTCCCAGCTACTTAGGAGGCTGAGGCAAGAGAATCACTTAAGCCCGAGAATTTGACATTGCTGTAAACAGTGACACCACAGCACTCTACCAGGGATCACATAGTGAGACTCTGTCTCAAAATAATAATGAAATTAATATCATCTTGGCTCAGCACCCATAACTCAGTGGTTAACCACATACACTGGGGCTGGTGGGTTCAAACCTGGCCAGGGCCTACTAAACAACAATGACAACAACAACAACAAAAACTAGCCAGGCATTGTGGCAGGTGCCATAGTCCCAGCTACTTGGGAGGTTGAGTTAACAGAATTGCTTAAGCCTAAGAATTTGAGGTTGCCATGAGCTGTGATGCCACAGCACTCTACCAAGGGTGAGATAGTAAGACTCTGTCTCAAAAAAAAAAAAAAATTAATGCCACCTTTTCTATTTACTTTTTCTAAAAACGTGGCTGCTAAGTCAGCAGTGATTACTCATGCCTATAATCCCAGTTGGAGGCTAAAGCAGGAGGATAATTTGAGGCCCAGAGTTTAAGACCATCTTGGACAATATACTGAGACCCCCCCCCAATCCTCTTTAAAAAAAAATGTGACTACTAGAAGTTTTTAAGTTACATGTGTGGTTCACTTTTGTGGCTTGGATTCCTTTTCTTCTGGGCCACACTGGCCTAAATAGTATGAAGAAGTGTTATTGCTTTCTTGGGAAATGGTAATAACATAAACCATTAATTTAGTCAGACAAATTGTAACACATTGAAGAAGTGCAATTATGTACCTGATTTCTAGTGCAGGCACAGACTTATAACCTATCCTTTTTAGCTATTAATAAACTCTGATAATGAAAAATTCATTTTTATATTAATTGCAATTTTGGAATTATTTAGAAATTTTGAATCAGAAGAAGAAATTGAGAAATAGACCTCCTTAGTCACTGTTTCCAGAACTACAACTTCAGGCAGTCTGTAGCACTTTATAAAATAATTGGCTGGGGCTTAATGTATCTCTGGAGAAGCCATTTTAGTAATAAGTTTTTTTTTTCTAGTGTGCCATTTTAAGTAGTTGTTGAAAATAATGTTTTTTTAGGCCAGGTGAGGTGGCTCATGCCTGTAATCTTAGCACTGTGGGAGGCCAAGGTGGGTGGATAGCTTGAGCTTATGAGTTCCAGACCTGAGCAAAAAGCGAGAATCGTTTCTGTCTCTACTAAAAAACAGAAAAACTGAGGCAAGAGGATTGCTTAGAGCCCAAGTTGGAGGTTGCTATGAGCTATGACACTATGGAACTCTACCCAGGGTGACCGCTTGAGACTCTGTCTCAAAAAAAACAATTTTTTTTAACTTAAAAATAAGGACTTTAAAACTTAAAAATAATGGGGCATTCCCAAGTTCTCCAGATGAAACAATGTGCTATTTCTTTTATCTTATTTATGTATTTTTCCTTACCCTAAAGGATTTTGAGGAAAAGAATTCCTTAAATGATTCCCTTCCATCTGCAAACTATTACAAAGTATCTACAGTGCTGACCTCTACCAAGTAGTTGTTTGAATAGAAAAATTTTTGTTTAAATCATGATTTTCAAAAAAAGTTTAACTGACAACAGTTACAGGAAGGGAAATAGTAGTCAAGAACTATTTCTTTCTCTCCCAAGTCCAGTTTATGCCTATCTTTTCTCTTTTTTTATTGCTAACTTTCTTTTGAATCTACTGTTAGATTTTCTGCCTCCCATCTCCTTAAAGAAGTACATATTTTTAAACTCAAAACCCAAAGCATGACGTTGTAAAGGAAGATGCATCTTTTAGTCTTTAAAAATAAACCTTCCTCTGTCTTTGTCTCACAAACTCAAACTGTGTTGTTGAAAACAATAAGGAGCTCTCCAAAGGAAAAAAAAAACAAAACTTAGCAGTCTATATTTCAATACTTGTTTTCAATTACTACATTTTCTAGACTGTGGTCTAATTAGGACTAAGGTTTTCTGGAGACCATTCCTGTGAGTAGTCATGAGCTAAATAATAAAGGCTTATGTAATTTAAACATTTTTATCATTTGTCCCACTTTCAAAATAGACAGTATAAGGGAAAAGGGAATACAACAAGTTATTGTCTTTTACTGACTGTCTAATTTGAATGTTTCTTCTGTGTGTGTGTATGTACAGTAGAACATGATGTGGATCAGATAGACTACATTGACAGCTGTACTGCAGAGGAAGAAGAGGAGGAGGTGCAACAGCTCAAGGGCCTGGACTCAGACAGCCTTAGTTCACAATTTATGGCATATATTGAACAACGGCAAATCTCTCATGAGGTAGTATACTCATTTAAGCCTAAATATGTTGCTATCCCCTAGTAAAAATAATTCATGATAATATAAATTTTTGTCATATCAGTGATTTGTTGGTTTGAGCCTAATTATTTTATGTTCACTTCCAATTTTAGTCATTTCATATTTATCCAGAAAAATAGTCTCAAGTGGGGTTTAGGTTTATTTTTTAAATAAGAAGGCAAAGCTCAGAATTTCAAAGAAGGAATAAAAGAAGTCATAAGAGTTAACTAAGGACTTTGAATGAAATTCAAAGGAATATGATACCTTTCATTGTTGTTATTACTGCTTTATTGCTTCCAGCTGATAAATAATAATTTGATCAGTAATTAATTAAGAATTAAACCAAAAAGTTGGCTTTTGGGGACTATATACAAACTTAATCATAGACTTTTAATAATAAGCTTAACTATATTAAAGCTTTTATGCTAAGTCACACAGAATGTAAATTGTTTGCTATTAAAATTCTTGAGTGTCTCTTATAGTAGAGCATTGAGTTTCCTTAGAAAACAAATGAGCATTCAGCCCACTGTAGAATCTCTGCCAATTCCCCAAGGAATGCTCTCAAATAGAGTAGCATTCTTCGGTATATCAAGTCAGCATTAAAAAATAGCTCCACTTTCGCATTTGTGATGTGGATATTTGGAGTTGGTCCCAGACTCTGAGCAGCGGTTATTCAAGAAACACTTGTGTCCTTTTTAGAGAATGATGTATTTAGCCTTTTAGAAATAGAGAAGAATCACTTTTAGTAGGATACGTTGTAGAGTGATATTATCATTATTTAAAAAAAAAGAAAACTTTTGGTTTTCCTACCTGAAGGCTTTCAAACAGTATTTTTTGTTTGTATTTTGGAGATACTCTTGTATTTAAAGTAGGATAAAGTCATATAAGTCAAAATCCTGCAACTCAGAGACAGCAAAGTACCAGGTGATTGATGAAACTAAGGTCGTACAGGCTATGAGCTCTCTTGCTGGAGCAAAGGGCAACTCTTTTACAATAAAATTAACAATTGCATATTATATCTTTAAAGGAATTCTCTCTCTCTTTTTTTTTTTGAGATAGGGTCTTGCTTGTTTTGTTGCCCAGGCTAGAATGCAGTGGCTCAATTATAGTTCACTATAGCCTCAAACTTCAGGCTCAAGTAATCCTCCTCTCTTACTCTGCTGAGTAGCTAGGATTTGTACATCCCTGGCTAATTTGTTGGGCTTTTTCTTTGGGCGGGGGGATGGGACATTTTTTTTTTCTTTTTCTTTTTTTTTGTAGACAAAGATCTCACTGTATTGTCCAGGCTGGTTTGACTCCTGGCCTCAAATGATCCTCCCACCCAGCCTCCCAAAGTGCTAGGATTACAGGCAGCCACTGCCCCAAGCCTGCTTCTGTAGATATTCATTTGACAAAATGTGTACTGTGATAACCTTTAAGCCTTTACTTTGCTTTATAATTTTATTTTTCAGTGTGTGGTCTATATCACTAAAGCCAGTTTCTTCAGTAATACTTCTTGAAAATGAATGATGTTTACCCTTTAGTTTATAAATAAGTTAAATTGTCAGTAGTATTTCTCTTATAAATACTGTACTTTCCCATAAATAGAAATTACTTTTTATTTTATCATGATATTCCACCATCATCCTCAGGACTATTCATATGACTATGATAAGAGATAATTTGTGTTGATGAAGAAGCAAAGAAAAGTAACGTGCCCAGTGTACTCCCTATGACTAGAGAAACTTTGTGAATGTCAGGGTAGCATAGATAGGAATTTCTGTTCTAGATGGAAGTTTGTACTAGGTGACCTCTGAGATCTTTTTCAACTTTAACATCTTATAATTCAGGAAATATTACTATGTTTGGTCACTATATATTTCAGTGAGACAGAAATGAACTTTTTAAAAAAATAAAATAAATTTGTAGATTATAACTTTTTGTATATGAAAGTGGTAATACAGCCTCTACTTCTTTTAAACATAAAGTTTGATTTGAAGATTATTATTAGTCTAATGTATAAATCCCTAAATGACAGTTTAATGTAAACTATGTAATCATGGTATTCTGGATTCTCATGTTAAATTGATTTATTTCTGCCTTTTTGGCCTAGGGTTTACCAGTAAAGCCAGTTCCCATTAGGGAGTTTCAAAAAACAGAAGATACGAAAAGATACTCACATCAAAACAGGTTTGAAAAACTAATTCTATGTATTTGTTTCTGTCTTAAAACTCATAAAATAACTAAGTATAAAATAATTTTGTTTTGTACTGATCTTTGTATAATAAAGATGTTAAGATACTTATATAGTATGGATTTAGAACTAAGTGATAATGTACTTTTGTGCCCATGTTATAAAAAAACAGGTAAAACTGATTTATTGATTCTAAATTTAGATTATTTAAATCATTACCACCTGTACAGTTAATTGATTCGAAGGCACTTAATATAACAGTGAGATTTTATGGTGATAGTATGTGTATTTTTGTACAAAGAGGGACAGAAGAATTTTAGGAGTTAGGTGGGGCACAGTGATTCATGCCTATAATCCCAGCACTTTGGGAGGCCAAGGCAGGAAGATCACTTGAGCCCAGCTAATACAATATAGCAGGACCTCCTCTCTCCCCACCCACCAAAGTAGCTGGGCATGGTGGCATGTGCCTTTAGTCCTAACTACTCAGGAGGTTGAGGTAGGAGGATGGCAACTTGGAAAACTGAGGCAGGAAGAGAACTTGAGCCCAGAAGTTCAAGGTTGGGCAGTGAGCTATGATGCTCCACTGTACTCTAACCTGGACAACAAGAGACCCTGTCTCTACTTTTTAAAACAATTTTTTAAGTGTTTTAAGGGTCCTAAATTATATTTTCTTAAATTTTTGACTGGATAACAAGGAGACAGAAACAATCAGTATATATCCTCCATTTTTACCTAAATTTTTTTTTCCTTAGAGTTTCACTATATCGGCTTCAGTAGAGTGCTGCGGCATCCCAGCTCACAGCAACCTCAGAAGCTCTTGGGCTCAAGTGATTCTCTTGCCTCAGCCTCCCAAGTAGCTGGGAGTACAGGTGCCCCCTACAACACCCAGCTATTTTTTTGTTGCAGTTGTCATTGTTGGTTAGCTGGCCCAGGCTGGGTTCGAACCTGCCAACTTCAGTATATGTAGCTGGCACCATAATCACTATGCTTCCTTCGCCAAGCCCATTTTTACCTAAATTAATACGATCTTTCTCCCAACACATATTGCCTCTCAGAATAATGCTAAAGTTAGCTTATCATTCAGAGCACTGCTCCTCATTCTTGATTTTCAGAGATTTCTTGTAAGCTGTATTGCAATGTAGTTGAAAAATACTTTGCCTCCTCTCTATGTAGTGTTTTATGTATAAAACACTAAACCTGAAGTTTCTTAAGTGACAGTAAATATGTAGAAGCTGTTATATATAGTTCTTTTACTTTTACTAGATATGATATAAAATTATGTCAGTTTCTGAGATACAGATGATGGAATAAAGAAAATATAGGGAGAACATTAAAAGAAAGAAATCTCATAATTTGGCCTTTCTTACCACTTAGTTCATGGGAATTTAATTAAATTTCATATGCCTTGAAATTTACATTAGAGTATCTTTTAGTTAATACATGTCTTTATACTGACAGTATAGTCTTTTGAGATTTCAGTTTTATGAAGGGGTTTCCAGTTACATTTCACCACCTTGGGTCTGTCTCATCTCCTGTATCCATCATAGCTAATGCTCAAGATTTCCAGATTTAGTAGAAACCCTCAAGGTAAAAGCTAGTATTTTTACTCAGTTGCCTTGTTTATTAGTTTTCTGTTGCTGTGTTACAAATTTACTAGCTTAGCAGGACACTTATTTATCCCACTTCTGTAGCATAGAAGTCTGGACAGGCTCACCTGAGTTCTCTACTGCGAGGTCAGAGTCAAGGTGTTGGCTGGCTTGGATTTTTATCTGGAGACTCTAGAGCAGCAGTTCTCAACCTGTGGATCATGACCCACAGGAGCTATATTAAAGGGCCGTGGCATTAGGAAGGTTGAGAACCACTGCTCTAGAGGAGAATTCACTTCCAGGTTCCCACATGTTGGTAGAATCCCATTTCATGCAGTTGTAGGACTCACTAAAGTCTCTTTATCTTGTTGGCTTATCTCTTTATATAGAGAGATAGTCATTGGAGTCATTTTCAACTTATAGAATCTACCGACATTCCTTGTTATGGCTCCACCCAGCTTCAAGCCAGGAATGGTTGGCCAAATCTTTACATTTTAAATCTTTCTGACTTTCCTTTCTGCCACATGTCACAAACTCTTTTGCCTTCCGCTTTTGCTTTTAAGGACTCATGGATAATCTCCCAGTTTTAAGGTAAACTGATTAGTAAATTTAATTTCATCTGCAAAGTCTGTTTTTTCCATGTAATATAACACTAGAGTATGAACAGGGGGTAGAAATCATGAGAACCAAAATCTGCCTATCAGATTAATCCAGAGTTTCTGTTTTTACTTCTTTTTTAGAATTGGTGGATTCTTTGTTTTCATAGCACCTTAGCAATACATTTTAAAAGATTATATTACTTTATACAACATTTTAGTTGTTTCCATTAAGTGAATCATTCCAGGTGTTTAGTCTGCCACAGTGCTGGAAACTAAAGCCATTATT
>NW_003852705.1:469308-472660 GCF_000181295.1 Otolemur garnettii
CCTGCCACAACGCCTGGCTGTTTTTAAGAGGCAGGGGTCTTGTTCTTGCTCAGGCTGGTCTCAAACTCGTGAGCTCAGGTGATCTGCCTACGTTGGCCTTCCAGAGTGCTGGGATTACAGGTGTGAGCCACCACCATGCCCAACAAATCACTAGACCTTTATGTAGTCCTTAAATATGAACTAACCAATTAAGCTCTAAGATCAATACATACTTCATGTGTTTAGTTAGCAGATACTTGTTAAATATCTACTATGTGTCAAGTATATTTCCAGATTTGGGGAAATAGCTATAAACTTTAATCAAATTTCCTGCTCTCTTAGAGCTTATATTCAAATAGAATAATGAATTAGAACCTAGAAAGACAAGATCATTTTAAAATAACTGACAACCCAGGCTGTAAGACTTGTCTATAGCCTGAATAATAGGTTAACAAAAAGAATCTATCTTGCAGTGGCAGTCTATGGGTTTTAAACACTCAAAGGAATTAAGTCAGTTTAAGGAATTGCTACTTGCCCACAAGTCTAAGACCTCTGCTAGTGAGATTTTAAAAAGAAAGGAAGGAAGGGAGGGAGGAAAAGAAAAGAATGAAAGAAGGGAGAGAGGAAGGGAGGAAAGGAGAGAGAAAGAAAGAAGTTGCTTACTTCCTTTTTCTCCCAATTCTCTTCCCCTCACCTCAATCACTAAGCACATTTCTTTTCCACTTACCACCCCCACCACACACAGAGATTCTATCCTCCTAGGGAATAATAAAAGGTAGGGGGAGACATTAAATAACAAGTGTGGACTCAGCTCCCATAGCTCAGTGGTTAGGGCACCAGCCTCATACACCAAGGCAGGTGGGTTGGAACCTTGCCCAGGCCTGCTAAACAACAAAGACAACTGCAACAACAACAACAAAAATAGCCGGGCATTGTGGCAGGTGCCTGTTAAGTCCCAGCTACTTGGGAGGCTGAGGCAAGAGAATCGCTTAAGCCCAAGAGTTTGAGGTTGCTGTGAGCTGTGACATGGCACTCTACCAAGGGTGACATAGTGAGACTCTGTCTCAAAAAAAAAAGGAGAGAAGTGCTAAATTGGTGAGTATTTTATAGTTATTTGCCATGATCAGTTATATAAATTTGAAATTAAAATTAGCAAAAATTTTTTTGATTATCAGAATATCAGACTAGGTCCTGTAAAGTTTATTAACTTTTATAAGAAGCAATATAAAATTAAAGAATATTTGGGTAAATCCTGGAAGTGTTTTGTTTCGTGTTATATAGACAAAGCTAGAAACTCTACTTAATTGCATGATTTTAAGAAAAGCAGTGGAAGCAGTTCAAAGTCTGCCTTATAGATACAAAATTCTGGTTTGCCCAGCTGAAGCAAGTTCAAGATTTAAAGGAGACAAATGTGTATTACCTGTATTTTTGTTTCTTAAGTCTCAATATTCTCTGCTGTTTGGGGAGTGGGGTCACTACCATTCATTCAAACAATATTTCTTAAGCTCTATAGTGGTCTGGCTCTCTTCCAGGTTCCTGTTATCTTAGCCTTTACCTTTTAGGAGATGTAGACAAGTGTGTGTAACAAATATGTATCAGGTACTGCTAGGTGCTCTGAAGAAAACTAAAGCAGGATAAAAGAGATAGTAGTGTCTGGATGAGAGTAATGTTACATGGAGTGATATTTGATAGAAACCTGACAAAATGAAGGAGTAGTTCTATATAGGAGAGGAACATTCTAGGCAGAGGTTCTAAGAAAGGAACATGCTTGATGTATTCAAGAGTCACCAGAGAGTCTGAACAAAGCAGGACAAGTTTAAGATCTGAGTTGCCAGTTGAGCTGTAGTTAAGTATTTAAGATATCTACTAGATATCCAAGTGGAAGTATCAAATAGGCAGTTAGATGTATGATTTGGAGTAAAGTAGAAAGAATTAGGGTTTGAACAACTAGCAAAGGAGACTGAGGAGGCTCATCACCTGTAGCACAGTGGTTACGGTGCCACCAAGGCTGACAGGTTCGAGCCCAGCCTGGGCCAGCCAAACAACAATGACAACTGCACCAAGAAAATAGCCAGGCATTGTGGCGAGCACCTGGTAGTCCCAGCTACTTGGGAGGCTGAGACAAGAGAATCACTTGAGCCCCAAGAGTTTGAGGTTGCTGTGAGCTATGACACCACAGCATTCTACTGAGGGCAACATAATGAGATGTTGCCTCAAAAAAAAAAAAAAAAAGGAAACTGAACAGGAGTGATCATGGGAATAGGACAAAGATGGCCAAATGCAAATAGGTTCAGTAAGGAAAGAATCAGCTATTGGATTTAGGAACATAAGAATCATTAGCAAACTTGTGATCTAAAAGAACAGTTTCAGTGAAATTGTAAAGGTGGGATCCACATGAGAGTGAGTACAAAAACTGATGCGATGAAGTGGAAACAATGGATTTAACTGGCTTTTTAAAAGAAGTTTTTGTATAAAAAGAGGATAAAGAAATATATTAGAAAGAAGGTAGGTATCAAATGGTAAAAAGAATTGTTAAAATGTAGTGTTCTAGTTAAGGCACATAAATCCACTTGAGATGTATTTATTAATCCTTTCTGTGTTTCAGTCCAGTTTACAGATGGCAAATAAAAGCTATGGGAAAAGGATCTAGGGATGAAGTCACAATGAATTTCTCTTATTCTAAGTGTATAATTATTAGAATATGGTTTTTAATGGTCTGTGTATATGTGCAGTATCTCATTTAATCTTTATAACATTTCATTGGGATAAGCATGATTATCCTCATTTTAGAAATGAGGAAGCTGATGCTTGGGAAAGTTAAATAACTTTCCTAGTTCATTGAATTAGGCTGAACCATGAAGACTGCTCTAGGTTTGTAGGAATGTGTAAGTATGATGATAGGTTATGCCCAAAGCAAATATTAGGTGATGCAAAGCATGTATGTAAGCTAAGGTGCTCCCCATTGCCTCCATTATGTTCTCTGGGACTAGTACCTGGGACATAAGTCTAGGCAGCTTGGATAAACTGAGATGTCTGCTAATCTGAAAAGTTAGAGACTTAGGGAATTATACCTGTTATGCCACCAGCTACATCAATATTCAAAAATAACTTCTGCTACTATATACTATAATATTTCTGCTGCTCAGCAAGCATCATACCAAAAAAAAGTTTTGTGAATACCTCAAAGATGTGGAATCAACGTAAAAAAGATGAAAAAAGAGAACAACTCTATAGCTTGTTTGGCTTTATATTTATATGTTTTCTTATATTTTTAGTATTTAGAAAAATATTGTACAGTGTACTAGCTGTGTCACCTTGGGAAAGTTACTTCACTTTTATGCCTTAGTTTTTTCAACTCTTTTTTTTTTTTTTT
>NW_003852705.1:473025-476503 GCF_000181295.1 Otolemur garnettii
AAAAAAAAAAAAAAATAGTTCTTCATAAGGTAATTGTAAGGCACAATTGTTTGTGTAAAACACTTCACTTACATGGTAAATGTAGTACATGGCAACAGCTCGGTAAGTATTAGTTTCTATTTGCCTTATAAAAAGTATTATCCAGGAAATGAGTCAATCATAGTTAGTAAATGCAAAAAAAAAAAAAAAAAACATACACATCAAGGAAGAAAATTCCAAGTTTAAAGAAAAAATAAGTTTATAAAAAAGGAAGCCGGGTGCTGCTGAGGCTCATGCCTGTAGTCCTAACACTCTGGGATGCGAAGGCAGGTGAATTGCCTGAGCTCACGAGTTTGAGACCAGCCTGAGCCTGAGTGAGACCTCATCTCAAAAAATAGCCAAGAGGGCAGCGCCTGTGGCTCAAAACGGTAGGGCAGGTTCAAACCCAGCCCCAGCCAAAAATAAATAAGTAAATAAATTAAAAATACCTGTAAAAAAATATATATATAAATATATATATATATATATATAGCCAGGAGTCGTGGCGGGCACCTGTAGTCCCAACTACTTGGGAGGCTGAGGCAAGAGAATTGCTTGAGCCTAAGAATTTGAGGTTGCTGGAGCTGTGAAACCACAGCACTATATTGAGGGTGACTAAATGAGACTCTGTCTCAAAACAAAACAAACAAACAAAAAAGATTATAAGATTATAAAAAAGACCTTTTCTGTGAAGAGGAAGATATCCTTAAGTTGGGCTCTTTGGAAAAGGCTTTAAGTAAAGAATAATATGATGACGAGAGCTCCTGCCAGAGAAAAGATTCCATATTGGGCTTGTTTGTTAAATCCTGAATGCCAGCTTGAAGAATTTATATTAGTAGAAATAGTTCATAAGAAATTACTGAAGCTTTTAGGGATTTGTTTTTAGTTCCCTAATAGCACATCGATTTCAGTGCATTTAAATCAGCCTGATAGGCTAATGATCATAGTTTCAGGTTTAAGTCCTAAATGTCAAAAAGTTGCCATCCTGACATTTTTACTTTTTAATTTCAGATTAATTTGAGGGTACAGATGATTAGGTTACACTGTTTGCATTTAAAGTACAGTCCAAGTTGTAGTTGTGCCCCTCACCCAGGCGATGTGCCACATACCCTGACATTGCGCCTGTTAGGTGAGAGCACACTTATTTTGACATTTTTAATTTCAGACACAAAGAAAAGTTACAGAGACTTGAAATGTGAAATCTGGTTCAGAAAAAACATAAATGCCAAACTAAAAGAGTTAAGGCTGGTAACAATGAGAAGCAAATAATATTTATATTTTAGAGACAGGATCTTTTTATGTTGCCCCAGGCTGGTCCATAACTCCTGGCTTCAAACTATCCTGCTATCTCAGCCTATCAACGTCCTGAGACTACATGCCCTGCCACAAGTAGCACTTTTCTTTGTTCTTTTTTTTCTAAGCATCAAATAGGGCTTCATCTTTTCCTTAAAAATAAAAATGAACAGAATCTTTTCTTCTGTTATTAAAATTGCTTCATCAATCCTAATTATTGAAAATAAGATTCTGGGTGAGTTACTGGGTTCTGTAGTAGTCTAGATTTCTATAGATAAAACAGCTTTGTAAATAAAAATATCTCAGTTTACATGTATCTTGTTTCAATCATGGTAGTAAAGATAATACTTATTTGTGTTATAAAAAAATGGTACTATTTGAAAAGTTATCTGAACTGTATTGTCAGTATTGAATAACATAGGCAGTTGTTAGCTACCCGTAAATTAATCAAGATATCATCGTGTGAAACATGAGTTGGAGACATCAGGTATTCCTGTGGTTTAATTTAATGACTTGGGCTCAAGTTTGCAAAATGCAGTTACTCCTTCAGTGCTAACAAGGCACTAATTAATAGAAAGCTATGTTAACAGTAAAAATTTAACTTGCTTTTTTGTATGTCTCTTTATTAAAGAGTTTTTTCTTTTTTGGGGGGTTAGGGTTCCAGTTGATCCATCTTTCTTGTCACTGTCACCAAGTCACAATCAGGTAATTTTTAGTACATGTATTTATTTATTTTTGCTTTTCAAACTAATAACAGTTTTCTTCTTTTATAATAAATTGCCATTAATTGCCAGATATTTGTAACATTTACTATTTTTCTCCTCAGTTCATACATAACATATGCACATGATATTGCTAACGATGTTTTTAGACACTAGACCAAAAAAAGTCTTTACCTGTATGTTGGCTTTGGAGTAAACATAAGAACAGTGCACATGGGAAAAGTGCACAAACTTGAAGCAATGCTTTGTCACTGTGAAGTAAAACTTACTTGGGTCAGCAGTGGTTCCTGAAATTGATAGGAAATATTGATAAGTTGATCCTTATCCCCACTGGAATATATAAAATAATACTTTTGTTCCAGATGTCACATATAGACTTGGAACTTCATCGGAGAAGAGAACAATTAGTAGAGCACACTCGGCGAGAGGCACAGCTTGCTGCCCTACAGTATGAGGAGGAGAAAATAAGGACCAGGCAAATTCAGAGAGAAGCTGTCCTGGACTTTATCAAAGTGAGTCCTTTGCATTCATTGAATGATACTGTTAAAGTTAGTTAGAAGTAAGTGCTTATTTGTTTTGCTGAGACTGACAGTTTTTATTGTCTTGATTAAAATGTCAGCTTTTTGGCCAGGCGTGGTGGCAAATGCCTGTAATCCTAGCCCTCTGGCGGACAGAGGTGGGTGGATTGCTTGAGCTCAGGAGTTTGGGACCAGCCTGAGCAAGAGTGAGACTCTGTCTCTACTAAAAATAGAACAACAACAAAAAAAAGACTGAGGCAAGAGGATTGCTTGAGCTCAAGAGTTTGAGGTTGCTGTGAGCTATGATGATGCCATGGCACTCTACCCAGGGTGACAGAGTGAGACTGTATCTCCAAAAAAAAAAAAAAAATTAGCTTTTGCCTTTTTTCTCACTATTAGCAAAGTGAGTGACTGTCTCTCTTGCTTGTGCCTGTCTGCAAGACAGTAGAAGTGATTATTTGGCTCTTTAACAGTAATCTCTTCCTCTTAATCCTCAATCTGAGATACACTACTTTATTATCTAGCTGCTGTTTCCTTAATCTCTAGGGTCATAGTAAAGATCATTGTGATCATAAAATGAAAGTGCTCTGTAAACTGTAAAAGTTCCCTGCAAATGTAAACTATTATTAGTCAGCCACTCTCCACCTTCCTCACTTTAGTAATACCAAAAATTACTAGGCTCACAGGCCTAAACTTTTATAGTCATTTCTGATTCTTCCCTTTGGTTTACCACACCAATTAATTCCATTAACATGCATTCAATTAACAATCCTAGTAAAATTTTTTTTGGTAGAGACAGAGTCTCACTTTATCACCCTCAGTAGAGTGCTATGGCATTACAGCTCACAGCAACCTCCAACTCCGGGGCTTAGGTGATTCTCTTGCCTCAGCCTCCCGAGTAGCTGGAACTACAGGCGCCTGCCACAA
>NW_003852705.1:477452-481615 GCF_000181295.1 Otolemur garnettii
TGGATTCAAACCCGCCACCTTAGGTGTATGTGGCTGGCGCCTTAGCCATTTGAGCCACAGGCTCCGAGCCTGTCTGGCCTTTTCTTTATAATTAAATAATTATTTATAATTTTGTTTGCTTAATATTTCTCTCATTTATTGGTAAACTCCGTGAAGATAGGAACCATGTCTGTTTTACTTATTGTTGTATCCCTAGATTTCAGTATGTCTTATGTCTTAACCTCTATAGTAAAGCTCAATAAATATTTATCAAATGATTAAACAAATGGATTAATCTTATTCTCTAAAAGTATTCAATCATATATTTCATAACTTTAGCCAAAGACTATCTTCTTTACATACCATGCTCATCTGTTTTACTAGTTTTTTGTTTGAGACAAAGTCTTACTCTTTTACCCCTGGTAGAATGCCCTGGTGTCTTAGCTCACAATAGCCTCAACTCTATGACTCAAGAGATCTTCTTACCTTAGCCTCCTGAGTAGCTGAGACCAGCGGTACCTGCCCTGATGCCTGGCTAGTTTTTCTATTTTTAGTAGAGAGGGGGTTTCACTTTTGCTCAGGCTGGTCTCACACTCCTGACCTTTAGCAGTCCACCCTTTCCAGTCTCCCAGATATTTTACTGGTTTACACGGTACATTCTTTTCCCCTATATGTATCAAATGCATGATTATTTAGCTCTCTTGCCTGATTCCTTGTCTTTTCTTTCTTTCTTTCTTTCTTTTTTTTTTTTTTTTTTTTTTTGAGACAGAGTCTCAAGCTGTCTCCCTGGGTAGAGTGCTGTGGTGTCACAGCTCACAGCAACCTCAAATCCCTGGGCTTAAAAGATTCTCTTGCCTCAGCCTCCCAAGTAGCTAAGACTACAGGCACCCGCCACAACATCCAGCTATTTTGTTGTTGTGGTTGTCGTTATTGTAGTTAGCCCGGGTGGTATTCGAACCCGCCAGCCCCTAAGCATGTGGCTGGCACCCTACCAACTTAGCTATGGGCACTGCTATCTAATTCCTTTTCATCTAACAAGATCTATTGCCTGTTGTCTACCAAAATTTAGGCAAATCTTTTGACCAATAGAAAAAATGAAAATTAATATTCCTATAAATAGAAATTTACAAAGGTACCTCTCAATCCCTTCTTCCCTCCAAACTTTCTATCTACCCTGAGATGTTTCTTCCTTTTATGCCTTCTGCTCACTCACTTTTTTTTTTTTTGAGACGGAGCCTCAAGCTATCCCCCTGGATAGAGTGCCATGGCTTCACAGCTCAGAGCAACCTCCAACTCCTGGGCTCAAGCGAGTCTCCTGCCTCTGCCTCCCAAGTAGCTGGGACTACAGGCACCCACCACAAAGCCTGGCCATTTTTTGGTTGCAGCCATCATTGTTGTTTGGCGGGCCCGGGCTGGGGACTCGAACCCACCACCTTAGGTGTATGTGGCTGGCGCCTCAGCCGCTTGAGCCACAGGTGCCAGGCCTGCTCACTCACTTTTAATAATGGATTACTTAGACCTAGTCAGAGGAACAAAACAAAAAAGCAAGCAAAAGAAAAAAAAAATAAGACAGCTTGTAATAAAAATACTAGTTTTATATCAAAGGCAAAAGAAGAGTTAGAGAAAGAGTATCATAAGAATTATCATTTAAAAAAATGATATGGGATCCTGAAGAAAGGTAGATATACCCAGGAATAGAAGAATGGATGACAGTATAAAGGTGGGTTCATTCTAGGTTGAGGGCGTTTAAACAGGATGGAAGTAGGAATGAGCTTGTATGATTTATACATATAAAATAATGTTACTTCCCCTGGTTTAAAGACTTTGTGTTGAAAAGCAATAGAAAAAAACGAATTGTTAGAAGATAAAGATAATGATGATGATAATACTTCCTAAAATTTATTGGATGCTTACCATGTACCAGGCACTGTTTTAAGTACTTTATATATA
The DNA here is from genome assembly GCF_000181295.1 of Otolemur garnettii. NCBI lineage: Eukaryota > Metazoa > Chordata > Mammalia > Primates > Galagidae > Otolemur > Otolemur garnettii. The sequence continues at coordinate 479,382 of NW_003852705.1, forward strand.
TTTACTCATTTAATCCTCCCAACAATACCATAAGACAGGTCCTATTTATCTCTTTTTTATGGATAAAGAAACTAATGCTTAGAGAGAAAAACAATTTACCTAAAGTTAAATATTCAGCTACTAAGTGGCAGAGCAAAGATTCTGATAAGGCACGCTGGCTCTAAACCCTTCCCTGTGACCATGATGCTTTATTACCTCTCAGTAATTATTAATAATAATGGCTAATACATACTATACCCTAAGTGTTGTTCTATGCATTGTGCAAAAATTAACTCATTTTGCTTGCTTTCTATACAAGTCACACAGCTAGTAAGAGATAAATAATCACACTGACAGTCTTGATTAAATGTCAAATTAGAGTTTGATCTTGATCTGTTAAGCAGAAGAGAACAATTATAATTTCTTAAGCCGGGAAAAAACATGAAAAGAGATACTCTTGAGACACTGATGTCATGAGTATGAGCTCATACTCGTGTTAGAATAAGTTAAGAAGGAGAATAGAAAGAGGGAAATGAAATAGAAATAGTCTTGGTCCCCATAGCTCTGTGGTTAGGGCACTGGCCACATACACCAGGCTGGCAGGTTCAAACACAGCCAGGCCCGCTAAACAACAATGACAACTACAACAAAAAAATAGTTGGGTGTTGTGGCAGGCACCTGGAGGCTGAGGCAAGAGAATCACTTAAACCCAAGAGTTTGAGGTTGCTGTGAGCTGTAACGCCATGCACTCTACTGAGGGCAATATAGTGAGGCTCTGTCTCAAAAAAAAAAATAAGGAAAGAAAAAGAAATAGTAACAGTTAAGGTACAAAAAGAAGGCAAAAGGTTGGCAATGTTGCACAGTGGCAAGAGCTTAAAATCAGAAATATTTGAATTTGAATCCAGTTTTGCCACTCACTATGTTCTTGACTTTTGGAAATTATTGAATGATTCTATGCCTTTAATTTCTTCCTGTGTGTAATATTTAACTATTAATATTAACTATTTCAGGTTTATTACACATACTTAGTATGATGGATGCTGTACCTCCTACCGTTCCATTAGATTTTCTTTCTTTTTTTTTCCTATTTTGGATTTTCTAACTTAACTATAAGAGAGATTTCAAAAGAAACATCATTATGCCTTGAACATAGATGGGATAGATAGGTAGTGAATGATGAATGAGTCACTGAAGATGAGTGGAAAAATAAGTTCCCAAAGCAAGGTTTTGAGGCTAAAAGAGTCTGTCATTGTGGAAAGAACGTAGGATTTGGAGTCAGGAGATATATGAGGTCTGACAATTAAGTTTATAAACTCATCCCAGAAAGACTGCTACATACCTCACTGCTGAATATCACTATGGTCACCTTCAACATACTCCCCTTGGGAAGTTATGCACTGATATCACTGCCTAGTCCACCCTTCCAAGCAATTTTGGAACTCTTTCTGGAATGGCTATCAGAGTTGTTGTACTATCCTGGCGTTCTTGAATGTCATCAAAATGCCTTCCTTTCAATATTTATTTCCTTTATCTTCCGGTAAAGAAAAAAGTCACTGGGATCCAAATCAGGTGAGTAGGGAAGGTGCTCTGATACAGTTATTTGTTTACTGGCCAAAACCTCCCTCATGGTACCATGTGAACTAGTGCATTGTAGTGATGCAAGACGCACACCTTCCTCATGCAAAGATTTCAGTTAATATTTTCCTAACTGTTTCTCTGTCGACGTTTGCTTGGTCTTCTCACAGTCAGCCTACAATTTTTACAAACAATTCAACAAGTTTTTGAAATGTTTTCATAAGTTCTGCTCATTACCGGCTGCCCTGACCTCTCTTCGTCAGTGACATTTTCTCTTCCCTCAAAAAAATGTTTTAACCATTTGTACACTGCCATTTTCTTCAAGACATTATGCCCATGCATTTGGACTTGATTTCACTTCCACTCTTGCCAGGTTTAACAGAAATTTAATTGTTGTTCATTGCTCTAATTCAAGTTCCAACATTCTCGTGACACAAAAACATGCAACAACAGTAATGAAAGCCATTCAAGGCTTGGTGGAGTTGCTTATGGCTATAATCCTAGCACTCTGGGAGACAGGCAGGTGGATTGCCTGAGCTCACAAATTTGAGACCAGCCTGATCAAGGGAGAGACCCTCTGTGTCTAAAAAAAACAGCCAGGTGTTGTGGAGGGTGCCTGTAGTACCAGCTACTAGGAAGGCTTAGGCAAGAGGATCACTTGAGCATAGGGGTTAGAGGTT
>NW_003852705.1:481718-482219 GCF_000181295.1 Otolemur garnettii
CCAAGGTCATGAAGCCTTACTGACTTGTTTATACAGTACTCCCAACATAAGAGCACCATGGCAAGTTTATAAACTTAATTGTTGGATCCCCTAGATGCCAATCTCAATTACGGTACTTTCCAACTTGAGGACTTTGCACATGTCACATAACCTCTCTTCTCAGTTTTCTCATCTCTAAATAAATATGATTATGGTATATGTTTATCTCAGAGGAAGAAGAATCACTTAAAATAGTGTGTATTAGCATACATTATTAAAAAAGAATACATTATAAAACATTAATATGTGTGTTATAATTAGCAAATTGGGGGAAATAGCCAGTTAGTATGGGAAATTGTGAGTTTGTTCTTAGATATGTTGACTATGAGGTGACAGTTGAGTTTCCAAATAGAGTTTCCATAGGCGGTTAAAAATACAAACCTCAGATTTGCTAATAGAGAGCTAAAATTGTCAGCATTAAAGTGATATTTGAAACCCTTAAGAGGGAGAGTATGAGTTCAT
>NW_003852705.1:482658-487765 GCF_000181295.1 Otolemur garnettii
GGGGCCCGGGGGTGGGGGGGGGGGGGGGGGGGTGAGGCTCTGTCTCAAAAAAAAAAAAAAAAAAAAAAATTTAGAAAAGTGCTATATTGGCTGGGCACCTGTGGCTCGGCAGCTAGGGCGCCGGCCACATACACCAGGGCTGGCAGGTTCAAACCCATCCTGGGCCTGCCAAACAACAATGACAACTACAACAAAAAAAAATGGCCAGGTGTTGTGGTGGGTGCCTGTAGTCCCAACTACTTGGGAGGCTGAGGCTGGAGAATTACTTGAGCCTAGGAGTTTGAGGTTGCTGTGAGCTGTGACACCATAGCACTCTACCAAGGGCGACATAGTCAGACTCTATCTCAAGAAAAAAAAAAAAGGAAAGTGCTATATTATAAGAAATGAAGGAATTGGCTTAGCACCCATACACAGTGATCACAGCACCAGCCACATACACTGAGGGTGGCGAGTTTGAACTTGGCCGGGCCAGCTAAACAACAATGAGAACAACAACAAAATAGCCGGACGTTCTTGCGGGTGCCTGCAGTCCCAGCTACTTGGGAGACTGAGGCAAGAGAATCGCTTAAGCCCAAGAGTTTGAGGTTTCTGTGAGCTGTGATACTATGGTACTCTATTGAGGGTGACATAGTGAGACTCTGCCTCAAAAAAAAAAAAAATGAAGGAATTGATGTTACTATTTTAGTAAATATAGAATCTATTATTTTCACTGTTTCAGATTCTAACCAACTTCTCTTTTGTGGGGGGGGTTGGGGATGTATAGCAAAAAGCATCACAAAGTCCACAAAAACAACAACCCCCTTTAGATGATGAGGTAAGTCTATATGATCACCTTTTCTTTGGAATTTATTATTTTTGCAATGGAAATGAAATGTACTGCATGTGATTTATTTTTCTGCCTACCTCCAGTTCACTTTTGCATGTGATTATTTAATTTTCAGCAATCAGAATATTGCCATATTTTTTTTCCCTTCAGAAAATTCTCTTATGAGGAAGAAGGTATAGACCAAAGGAACTTATGAGAATCTGTGCACTGGGCCTTTTTTCATCTACATACATCCATATAGAAATTATATTCCCTCTCCCACCCCCACCAGAGGCACCTTCCACCTCTTATCCGTTTTCAATGATACTGTTTAGTAATAGTCCTGACAGCTATATCAGGTATGGGTAAATGGTATCAGTATTAAGAAAAAGAACTATCAGGGCTGTTAAAACTTTTTTCTTCTCTTCCACACATTGGAAGAAGAGTTTTCTTGGGCCACATATTAAGTATACAAACACTAGTGAAAGCTGATGAACAAAAACAAAGTTCTGTCCATCATTTTCCTGGTATCTGCCATCATAGATAAGCAGAAAGTTCTCACATAATCTGCATGTGGCATATAACCAGTTGGCCACAGGTGGACACTCCTGCATCTGCAAAGTGTTACCAGTTACACTTTGTACACTTTATTGCATATTGTCAAATAGTATATTTTCTATACAAGTTAATGTATACAATTAATTGCTTGACTTTTGTAAAATTTACACACTTATATGATCTATTCAGATGACGCTTAATGAATCTTTCTTGTAGTTGGCTTTCTCAGTAACCATTTTTTCTTTATCTTTTTTCCTTTTTTTGAGACAGAGTCTCTGTCATCCCTTGGTAGAGAGCCATGGCATCATCTTAGCTCATGGTAACCTCAAACTTTTGGGCTCAAGTGATACACTCACCTCAGCCTTCTGAGTAGCTGGGACTATAGGCACCCCACCATGACACTTGGCTAGTTTTGCTCTTTCTAGTGGAGATGGAGTCATGCTCTTGCCCAGGCTGGTCTCAAACACCTGAGCCCAAGCAGTCCACCTACTTTGGCCTCCCAAAGTGCTAAGATTACAGTTGTGAGCCACCAAACCTGGCTTTATTTTCCCTTTATCTTTATTTTCAAGTTTTTCAATTTATGATCATTACTTTTAAAAATATATAAAGTCATTGTTTTGTATGAATTTTGACTTTGCTTTTTTTTGAGACACAGTTTTAGTTTGTCACCGTTGGTAGAGAGCCATGGCAACACAGCTCACAGCTTACAGCAACCTCCAGCTCTTGGGCTTAGGCGATTCTCTTGCCTCAGCCTCCCAAGTAGCTGGGACTACAGGCGCCCACAACAACCAATGCCTGACTATTTTTTGTTGCAGTTTGGCCAGGGTCGGGTTCAAACCCACCACCCTTGGTATATGGGGCCAGTGCCCTACTCATTGAGCCATGGGCGCTGCCCTGGCTTTGCTTTTTGTTAAGTTATTTGAAAGCCCAACATATGGGACTTTATAAACATCAGTTTTTGGACAATATTTTTAGTATTTATTTGTTTATAGTTTCCTCTTTTTTGATGATGGTGGGGAGACAGTTTCTCACACTGTTACCCTAGGCTACAGTGCCTTAGCATCAGCCTACCTTTCAGCAACCTCAAACTCTTGGGTTCAAGTGATCCTCCTACCTCAGCCCCCAGAGTAGCTGGGACTACAGGTGCCCACCACCATGCATAGCTAAATTTTCTATTTTTTAGTAGAAACAAGGTCTCTCATTCTTGATCACACTGGTCTAGAACTCCTGAGCTCAAGTGATTCTGGTACCTTGCCCTCCCAGAGTGCTAGGATTACAACCTCGAACCACCTTGCCCCGCCTGCACAGTGTTTTGTTTTGTTAGTTTTTTGAGTTAGAGTCTCTCTATGTCACCCTTGGTAGAGTGCCGTTGCTTCACAGCTCACAGCAACCTCAAACTCTTGGGCTTAAGTCATTTCTCTTGCCTCAGCCTCCCAAGTAGCTGGGACTACAGGTGCCCACCACAACACCTGGCTATTTTTGTGTTGCAGTTGTCATTTTTGTTTAGCTGGCCTGGGCCAGGTTCAAACCCACCAACCTGGGTGTATGTGGCTGGCACCCTACCCACTAAGCTATGGGTGCCACCCTGCACAGTGTTTTTAAAGCACAGATGTTTTTAGTATAGAAAGTAGATTGCTTGGAATGTTTTTTTTTTTTTTTTGAAGACAGAGCCTCAAGCTGTCCCCCTGGGTAGAGTGCCATGGCATTATAGCTCACAGCAACCTCCAACTCCTGGGCTCAAGCGAGTCTCCTGCCTCCACCTCCCAAGTAGCTGGGACCACAGGCGCCCGCCACAACGCCCGGCTATTTTTTGGTTGCAGCCATCATTGTTGTTTGGTGGGTCGGGCTGGGGATTCAAACCCACCACCTGAGGTGTACGTGGCTGGCGCCTTAGCTGGTTGAGCTATAGATGCCGAGCCTTGGAATGTTTTAAGTTGTGTATAATAAAAGTATTCTTTAAGTACCATTGGACCTATAATAGCTATTTTTATTTATATGAAAACATGTATTGGTATAACACCTGAAAGAGTGACTTAAGCACTTTTTGTCATCTTTTCTTCACATGGTAATAATTTATACAAACTCTGACAACTAAAATTTAATAAATTTTATTTTTTATATTTTTGTCTTTTTTACCCCAGCATTTCTTTTCTGATGGTCACTCTCAAATAATTTATTCCCTAAAACTTCAAAGGAAAATAACTTATACAGCTCAGGTGAGGTAACTCATGTCTGTAATCTTAGCACTCTGGGAGGCCAAGGTGGGCAGATTGCTTGAGCTCAGGAGTTTGAGACTAGCCTGAGCAAGAGGGAGACCCTGTCTCTAAAAAATAGTCAGGCATGTGGCAGGCACCTGTAGTCCCAGCTACTTGGAGGGCTGAGGCAAGAGGATAACTTGAGCCGGAAGAGTTTGAGGTTGCTGTGAGCTATTAACGCCATGGCACTCAACTCAAGGATGACTGTGTGAGACTCTCTCAAGAAATAAAAAAAAGAAAATAACTTATACAATTTTAAACTTTTCGATTGTACTTATGTTTCATCTGGGAAAAGTAATGAAGAGATGCCTAGTCTAGAAATCATAGTTCTGGAGTTTATCATGTGTCACTGGCTCACTACGTGACCACAAATTCTCTATTGTTACATCTGTACTTCAACTTTCTCTTTTGTGAACTGAGAATAATTCCTGTTCCCTTTGCTTTGGAAGGTTTTAGGCGGTAAGATCAGATTTGAAGTTATTTAAACTGCTTGAAAAAAAATTAGTACTCAAAATGAACTTGTTGTTATAATACATTATTTCCAGATGATTGTGAATGTGGCCCTAGATGTCAGCATCTTTGAAAGTATGTCTGTGTTTTTCTCTTGGTGTGTGTATTTGTGAAATGTATTACATATGTACATAGTTTGTTTTTGACATTGCTTCATTTTTCTCCATCTCTCCAGTATCCCTTCCCATCCCGAAGGTCTCAGCACACTGATGATAGTGCCTTGTTAGTGGTAAGAGACTTGCACAAAATGGAATTTTACATTTCTGTGCCTAGACGTTGAAGAATAGGTATTGTACTTTTCACTCAGAAATTATCTAAATGCCATAAAACATGATGATCATCATTACTAAATGCTTCCTAAATAACTAGAACTGTTAACCTACATTACCATTTATGATTAACCCAGTGTTCCAAAGTTCTTTGCCTATGATTCACATACCTTTATCAATGCTTCCAAAAGTAAAACGTTTCCACTGAAAACTATACTGGCTTTGTATGTGCGCTGGGAAGAGGAAGCATAACATACATTTTTATTCTTTTGATAGAAAGTGTCTTGGTTGCCCTCAGTAGAGTACTGAGGCATTTTAGCTCACAGCAACCTCAAACTCTTGGGTTCAAGCAATCCTCTTGCCTCAGCCTCCCAAGCAGGTACTACAGGCACCTGCCACAACACCCAGCTAATTTTAGAGATGAGGTCTCGCTCGTGCTCAGGCTGGTCTTGAACTCCGGAGCTCAGGCAATCCACCCACCTCAGCCTCCCAGAGTGCTAGGATTACAGGCATGAGCCACCACACCCAGTAGCATAGCACAATATTAATTTCTTTTTTCATAAGATTTCTTTTTTAGGCTCGGCGCCTATAGCTCAACCGGCTAAGGCGTCAGCCACGTACACCTAAGGTGGCGGGTTCGAATCCCCAGCCCGGACCCGCCAAACAACAATGACGGCTGCAACCAAAAAATAGCCGGGCGTTGTGGCGGG
>NW_003852705.1:488489-489703 GCF_000181295.1 Otolemur garnettii
AGCCATCATTGTTGTTTGGCGGGCCTGGGCTGGATTCGAACCCACCACCTTAGGTGTATGTGGCTGGCGCCTTAGCCACTTGGGCCACAGCCAAGCCAAACTTCTTAAATTATTTATAGAGAGTGGGTGCAGTGGCTCGCACCTGTAATCCTAGCACTCTGAGAGGCTGAGGCAGGTAGATTACTTGAGCTTAGGAGTTTGAGACCAGCCTGAGCAAGAACAAGACCCTCTCTTTACCAAAAATAGAAAAAGTAGCTGGATGTTGTGGCAGGCACCTATAGTCCAAGCTGTTTAGGAGGCTAAGGCAGAAGGATCTCTTCATCCCAGGAGTTTGAGGTTTCTGTGAGCTAGGCTGATGCCACAGCACTCTAGCCTAGGCAACAGATGGAGACTCTGTCTCAAGAAAAAATAATCTTACTTTTATCTGCCTTGCAAAAGAATTCTAACCATTTATATAATTGCTTTTCTTATCATGTTTTGTGGTATTTTTTTCACAGTAGTATTTAAAGCTAGCAGTTCAAAACTCTAGTGTCTGTAGCAGTTCCTGCCTTCATATGCTAGTGACTGCGGCCATTGTGCACAATGAACCGCATAATTCAATATCAGATTCATGTGACATAAACTTCCTTTGTCTGTTAAAATTTCTGTATATTCCGAAATCTTCATATCCTATGAGATGGATAAAGCACATTTCAACTGGCTAGTTTTATAGATAAATACAATCACTAGCCTCTGGCGTTTTTGTGGAAATTAATTGGCATGAGAAGCTAATACAATTTAAATTAATATAGAAAAATATTGAGAGCCTCTAATAATCCAGCCACTTTAGCACAATTATCTCATTCCTTCCTCACAGCAACCATAAGACTTAAGGTTAAACTCATGACAAATGATTACTGAGATGAACAGTATTATGTCTAGAATGTGAGTCGTCTAAAGTCACGTAATGTAAAGGTGGGAATACATAGCTGGGTAATTTGAAACCTGCAATAAATAACATACTGTATTGTCTCCACAAACTAATTGAAAATAGTTTAGGGGCTTGGTTCCCGTAGTACAGTGGTTACGGTGCCAGCCACATGCACTAAGGCCAGCAAGTTTGAGCCCGACCTGGGCCAACTAAAACAACAATGACAACTGCAACAAAAATATAGCCAGGCATTGTGGGGGGCACCTGTAGTCCCAGCTACTTGGGGGACTGAGGCAAGAGAATC
>NW_003852705.1:493311-495036 GCF_000181295.1 Otolemur garnettii
AGGGCGACAGCTTGAGACTCTGTCTCAAAAAAAAAAGAAAGAAAGAAATTTGTGCTCCTAATAAATTTTTTTTAGTTATTGAACTTAAAAAGGCTTTAATGTTTTTAAGCATTTAGCATGGTATTGTATTAATAGGTAAAATATTCTCTAGTGCGCTTTCTGAAAAGATTGTCTTCTCTGACTTTCACTCCCCATGTGGCAAATGAAAAAACATTGTCATGTTTTAAGCTTCTCTTACCTGTAATTGAAATCCCATGTAATAGAAATATTTTAATTGACAAATAATAATCATATACATATATACAATAGATTTTAACATTTAGTATCTCTAATATTTTTAACCAATGTATGTTAGTGAAATATAAAAGGCTCAGAGAAGAGGGAAATTCTGCCTTACCCTTTTATAGGTAGGTCATTTGGAATTTCACAGAGGCAGAAATGAAATGCTGGTTCATCCTTAAGGTATGATACAGAATCTTCATTTCCTGTCTTCTCACATCAGAGCCATTAAATTGAATTATAACAAACTTAATTAGATTAATGTGGAAAAAAATATTATTCTTATTTATGCCTGTTCTGCTCAGTTAAAATGAGCTCTTTGACTGGATTTGTTTCCGCCATGATAGGAGTAGCGCAGGACTCATTAGCTTCAAGGGTACTGTGCTAAAGATGTTGATGTTCTAGGCCGGGCTAATCCTAGCATTCTAGGAGGCTGAGGCAGGTGGATCACCTGAACTCACAGGTTCGAGACTAGTCTAAGCAAGAGCAGGACCCCTATCTCTAAAAAATAGCCAGGCATTATAGCTAGTGCTTATAGTTCCAGCTACACAGGAGGCTGAGACAAAACAATCGCTTGAGCCCAAGAGTTGGAAGTTCTTGTGAGCTGTGCCACCATGGCACTCTGCCAAGGGCAACAAAGTGAGACTCTGTCTCAAAAAAAAGAACATTGATGCTTTCTGTCTTATTTCTGCATAAAACCATTTTTACCAAAACATGCCTCTCATTTCTTGATTATTATGGTATGTGAAATATTGAGACTATCCTGGGTTTTATTTGTTGTTGAAAAACAGCATATAACAATGATGGGGTTTTTTTCACACAAGTTATTTTCTTTCTGCCCTGTCATTACCTTAGTAAATCAGTTGATAGTTCGTCAATTAAAAGTTGTCTCTTTTAATTTCACTGATTAGATTTAATTTCACTGCTGAATTTTGCTGACAAAAATACTGCCTTCTGTTTCCTCTTTTCCTCATTTGAAATTTAGTCACTGTCAGGGTTGAATCAAGTGGGCTGTGCTGCTACCCTGCCTCATTCTTCTGCCTTCACACCTATTCAGGTATCTCATAATTCACCAGGAAATTTGGGGAGTGAGTGTATAATGGAGGTCTTAAATTTTCCAATGGCTTGGTCTAATGGCATGTAATATACCTAACCTTAAGAAACTTGATTTTTTTTTTTTTTTGAGACAAAGTCTCAAGCTGTTACACTGAGTAGAGTGCCATAGCGTCATCATAGCTCACAGCAACCTCCAACTCTTGGGCTCAAGTGGTCCTGTTGCCTTAGTTTTTCTATTTTTAATAGAGACGGGGTCTTGCTTTTTTCTTTTTCTCAGGCTGGTCTCTAACTCGTGAGCCCAAGCAATCCACCTGCCTTGGCCTCCCAGAGTGCTAGGATTACAAGTGTGAGCTACCACTCCTGGCCAAGAAACAGATTTTTTTTTTTTTT
>NW_003852705.1:495275-501050 GCF_000181295.1 Otolemur garnettii
GAGCCTTAGCCACTTGAGCCACAGGCATCGAGCCCAAGAAACAGATTTTAACACTTAATTTTACGAGAACATTTTTTAAAGTTTTATCATGCCAGAGATAGTGATAAGAGCCAACATTAATTATTTATTCAAATTCTGTTTGATGTATCACCCGAATTTTCTCAACAAGGTATTTTTTTGCTATGAGTTATTGCTTTACTTGTGTTAGTATACAAGCATAATACCAAATTAACTTCATTGTCTAATGTACATGCAAAATAATTTGAGTCCCAGTCCAAAACCCTGTATAGTAGGGGTCAGCCAACTATGGCCTTTAGACTGCCTGCCAGTTTTTGTGAATAAAGATCTATTGTTATACAGCCAATCCCTTCTGTTTATGTATTGTCTATGCCTGGTTTCACAGTAAATAGCTGAGTTGGAATAGTAACAAACATTATAAGCCTGTAAGCATAAAAAATGTACTGTCTGGCTTGGCACCTGAGGCTCAAGCGGCTAAGGCACTAACCACATACACCAGAGCTGGTGGGTTCAAATCCAGGCCAGGCCTGCCAAACAACAATGACGACTGCAACCAAAAAATAGCCGGGCGTTGTGGTGGGCGCCTGTGGTCCCAGCTGCTTGGGAGGTGGAGGCAGGAGAATCGCTTGAGCCCAGGAGTTGGAGGTTGCTGTGAGCTGTGATGCCACAGTGCTCTACCCAGGGCGACAGTTTGAGGCTCTGTCTCAAAAAAAAAATTTACCATCTGAAAAAGAACTGTCATTCCCTGCTTTATATTAACAACAATACTATAAGAAAGGATATATTTTACCTTCTAGAAAACTTGAATCTAAACTCTAAAACTTAAGAACCTGTAGTATTCCATTTTGTTTTTTAAAGACCTCTACAGGCACCCACCACAACACCCGGCTATTTTTTTGGTTGTAGTTGTCATTGTTGTTTGGCAGGCCCAAGCTGGATTCGAACCTGCCAGCTCTGGTGTATGTGGCTGGCACCCTAGTTACTGAGCTACAGGCACCGAACCTGCAGCTTACTTTTAAAATCCTAATGCTTAGCCTACCAGTATCAGACTAAGGAATCATTACCAGAAAATTGTTTCCAGAGCACTCTTAAGAATTTTCTCGGCTCGGCGCCTGTGGCTCAAGCTGCTAAGGCGCCAGCCACATACACCTAAGGTGGCGGGTTCAAATCCCCAGCCCAGGCCCGCCAAACAACAATGACGGCTGAAACCAAAAAATGACCAGGCGTTGTGGTGGGCGCCTATAGTCCCAACTACTTGGGAGGCTGAGGCAGGAGACTTGCTTGAGCCCAGGAGTTGGAGGTTGCTGTGAGCGTGATGCCATGGCACTCTACCTAGGGGGATAGCTTGAGGCTCCGTCTCAAAAAAAAAAAAAAAAGAATTTTCTCAACAGTATGGCTTCTGTTTATTTTTTATTTTAGTAATTAAAATTCTCTGTTGTTAATTTCATCTTGCAATGTGTAAGATTTCTGAAAATACTGATCAACCAAAGGAGGGAAAGCATGTTCATAGTAAAGTCATTCTGTTAATTTAGAAATGTGTCTTAGTTATCATAAAGATGTAATATTTATATTTAAATTTAATTAGATGTCAAGGTCTAGAAAAATGCTGATGTTTTTCTAACTTTTCTTCATTCTACTCCCCCTGCCAAGTCTTCAACATCTTTAGCCCAACAAACTAAAGTTTCTTTCTTTCTGTCTGTCTGTCTGTCTGTCTGTCTGTCTAGCTGTCTGTCTCAAGCTATTGCCCTGGGTAGAGTGCCATGGCACATTAGCTCGCAGCAACCTCCAATTCAGGCTCAAGCTGTCTACTTGCCTCAGTTTTTCTATTTTTAGTAGAGATGAGGTCTCACTTTTCCTCAGGTTTCTCTAAAACTCATGAGCTCAAGCAATCCACACACCTCAGCCTCCCAGAGTGCTAGGATTACAGGAGTGAGCCACTGTGCCTGGCCATATTTCCCTTTCTCTACAGAAACTTTGTACCAGTTTAGCTAACTCTTTATCCTTTCTATAGTTTCTTGGTCAATGAATTAAAAATAAAAATATCTTGGACTCAAATAGTAGTCTAGAAGATATATCGGTTTGTCATCTCAAATACCTTTTGTCTTTACTGAAATGAAGAAGCCTTTATCATGTATTTAAATATTAAATTTTATTCTCCAGAGAATACTTTAGATACTATTCTATAAAAATTACTATTATAAATAAAATTGTGTTCTTTCTTTCCTATATATTTCCTGAAGAAATTTCTCCATTAGGACAATCATTTTCCAGTCTGAGGAAAGTCCTATGAGATAATGTGACGATTTTCACAGAATGAATTACATAAACAAAAATTAAAACTATGACTTTAAAAAGTAGAAAATTAATTCATTTCATTTCACAAGATTCTCATTTCTAAACTTAATTTTGAAAGAGAGTTGCATTAATTTTTTCTTTTATAATTCCAAAGTTACCATAAATGTGAAAAGAATGTCTTCTCGAATAATAATTAATGGATTATCTCTGTTTCTCTCCAGAGTGATGACAGATCTAATGGTATATCAAGTTCACCTATGATGGAAACAGGTAATAGACACAGGGGTACAGTTAACTGCACTATAGTACTTTTTTGTAATTAAACATTTATTTGAATAACAAATTTAAATTTGAGCTGCAATGTTGGCAATGAGACTATAATTCTTTCTTTCTTTTTTTTTTTTTTTTTTTTTGAGACAGAGTCTTATTTTATTGCCCTTGGTAGAGTGCTATGGTATCACAGCTCACAGCAACCTCCAACTCGTGGGCTTAAGCCTGCCAAGTAGCTGGGACTACAGGTGCCTGCCACAATGCGCACCTATTTTTTGTTGCAGTTTGGCCAGGGCCGGGTTTGAACCTGTTACCCTTAGAATATGGAGCCAACACCCTACCCACTGAGTCACAGGCGCTGCCCAAGACTATAATTCTTTACCTGTATTTTCCTGGTTAAGTTACTTCTTAGAGAGCTATGGCTTCTTTTTCTGAGATGGAAATCAGGCCCCAAATTGGACATTTTCTATGCTGTTTTTTTCTTTTTTTCAATTCAGCTGGCTCAACTACTTAGCCATTTGATATGAACAGTGAACATCAGCCAGCAGGGATATAGGTTTATAAGAGATTGTGTTCAATATGTTAACTTCATTCCACCTTCATTGATACACCACAAATAACAGGATAATTAAAAATGCAGATAAGCAGTCTCCCTGCCTTCATGTTTACTTTTCTATATCACACTTTTCTTTTTGAACCCTTCACCTCTGGTATATGGGGTCAGCGCCCTACTCTTTGAGCCACAGGTACTGCCCCAGACTTTTTATTAATAAACAAAATTAGTGTTTCATATCATTGCTGCTTGATTTTTTTTCTTTATTTGCTATTTATTGAAATTTTATGGCAGGTGGGTATCTATTGTTATATTTAATTTGCCTTCTTTAATCTCATTTTGCTTTATCTTGCTGATTTAGTTCATCACTCCCCTGCATATTCTTTTCCTGCTGGTATCCAGAGAAATCAGCCCCAGCGCCCTGAAAGTTTCCTTTTCCGAGCAGCTGTCAGGACAGAAACAACTAAAGGTAGGTGGTAGTGATTTTTAAAAGGCAGGGGCAGTGGGTGTGTATGTTACACAATGACACAAGCTATTACATGATTTCAAACTTCTCCACAGCTGTGGTCTTAACAGAAGCTTTAAACTCTGCATTAAGTCTGTGATCTCACTGTCATTAAACCAGGCAAATCTTGTTTAAATTTGTTTTAATAAGAAAGTTCCATAGTACCACCTAAAAGCAGGTTATAAAGTATTCGAACAAATAAAATGCTCTCAATGCCTTAGAGAATATTCCTCCTTTTCGTAATAAAGTCTTTTCAGATTTTTTTCTATTGATAAAAGCAGTTTTCTATGTTATTAAAGGAAAAATCAGTAATTTCTTTAAAAATTTACTTAAATTCTCCTTTTATTTAATAATGACAGATTTCCAGTTATTATGTATATTTGGAAATTTCCATAATAAAAAAGCTTTTTAAAAAATCAGGCCTGGAGGGCAGCACCTGTGGCTCAGTGGGTAGGGTCCCAGCCCCATATACCAAGGGTGGCGGGTTCAAACCTGGCCCCAGCCAAACTGCAACAACAACAACAAAAAACCAGCAGGGCATTGTGGCAGGGGCCTATGGTCCCAGCTACTCAGGAGGCTGAGGCAAGAGAATCGCCTAAGCCCAAGAGTTGGAGGTTTCTGTGAGCTGTGATGCCACAGCACTCTACTGAGGGTGATAAAGTGAGACTCTGTCTTGAAAAAAAAAAAATCAGGCCTGGTCCTGGTGGCTCATGCCTATAATCCCAGCACTTTTGGAGGCCTAGGCCTAGGGGTGGGGGATAACCTGAGCTCAGGAGTTCGAGACTAGCCTGAGCAAGACCAAGACCCCATCTCTACTAAAAATAGAAAAACTAGCCAGCCATGGTGGCAGTTGCCTATAGTCCAAAGTACTCAGGAGGCTGAGGCTAGAGGATCACTTGAGCCCAAGAGTTAGAGGTTGTTATGAGCTATGATGCCACAGCACCCTACCCAGGGTGACAAAGTGAGACTCTGTCTCAAAAAAAAAAAAATCAACCCCAGAAAGTAGAAAGCACTATACTGTACTTGCAAGGAAACTGATTAGGCAGATCTGGGTATTTTCCTAACACTGGCGATCACTTTTTTATGTTACATATTAATTTTTTTTCTAGGTCATGCATCACCCCTTCTTCCATCTTCTGCACCTGCCACTGATGCTACAGACTCTGTAACAAGACAGAATTCAAAACAGAGAGAGGAAGAACTAGAATTAATAGATCAACTACGGAAAGTATGTACATTACCTTTGAATTACACTTTTTCAGTGATACTGCTATAGTTCATAATCCTGTAATCATTTCTTCATTTGACAAGTAATTTTTAATAGAATCAACAAGTGTCCATTGTGTGCCGTGTTTTGTGATAAATATAAAAGAAATTTTGCTATTAAGAAGATTGTTTTCAACTATTTACTTAGACAATGAGATGACTTATTCTGTAATGAATAAAGCTCAATTTCTGGCCCTACTCATTAAAATTTTCTTCCTTTCCTTTTCACCTCTTGTTGTAAAGAAATCTTATAAAAGTACTAATAATTTATATGCATGTACCATATACATATTACACTTACATGTATATAGTAAGTGATTGGCTATCTTATTTTAGAATTGAAAGAGAATTCAGATTTTTTAAATCAAAATATTGTAAATTGATTTTTGTTGTACTTTGCACCTCTATGGCCTGGCTGCCATACATATATATATATATATATATATGATCTCATTATTACTGATACAGGATAAAGAGATAAAATAGATGCTGTGATATTTTTTTACTTTTTATCTTCCTTTCTAAGTAACTATATTTTATTGTAACTCTATTATGTCCTATGTGTCAGTCACTCTTCAGTTAATATTATTCATTTTTCTATTCTTTTAGCATATTGAGTACCGGTTGAAAGTATCTCTACCTTGTGATCTTGGAGCAGCTCTAACTGATGGTGTTGTTCTTTGCCATTTGGCCAATCATGTGCGACCTCGATCTGTCCCAAGCATTCATGTTCCCTCACCAGCTGTAGTAAGTTTATAGCACTAAAAAACATTGGCACCTTTATAGTATATAATGCTAAAACTCATCAGACATTTGTTAAGCACAGTGGCAAGCATTGTACTGGATGTGAGAGATACAGATAGGAAGA
>NW_003852705.1:502108-503826 GCF_000181295.1 Otolemur garnettii
TCAAAAAAAAAAAAAGAATCATGAATCCAGGGTGGTGCCTGTGGCTCAAGGAGTAGGGTGCTGGCCCCATATAACAAAGGTGGTAGGTTCAAACCCAGCCCCAGCCAAAAACTCCAAAAATAAATAAATAAATGTGTTCTTTAAAAAAAAAAAAAGAATCATGAATCCAAGTGAGAAATTTCAAAGTGGCAACACTAGAAGAAAGATACTCAATTGAGAGCCAGGCTGGAAAAGTTAGGGCAATAAGAGAGAAGATTATTTCAGAGGTGGCATTGACATGATCTGGCACCTAAGCACGGGTGGGAGGGGAGGGAAAGTATGCATTCAGGATGACTGGCATATTGAACTACTCATTTGAACTGTTCGTCAGGTGTGGACATAAGTAACAGGACAGCAGCCCACACAAAAGAAAGAGCAGGCTTTCCTTACTTTTCTTCAGAGTTTCATTACGAGAATTTTAAACTTCAGCCATCAGAAAAGTTGAAAGAATAATACGATAACACTCCTTTTTTTTTTCCAACTGAGACAGAGTCTCACCTCTAATTCCTGGGCTAGAGTACAATGGTATCATCATAGCTAACTGCAGCCTCAAACTCTTGGGCTCAAAGTATCCTCCCAAGGAACTGGGACTGTAGCCATGTATCACACCATACTTGGCTACATTTTTTCTTATTTCTGGTAGAAATCAGATCTTGCTGTTGTCCCAGGTGATCCTTCATCCTGCCTTGGCCTCCCAAAGTGCTAGAATTACAGGCATGAACCACCACACCTAGGCCAACAATGAACATGCTTAAAGTCTCCATCTTGATTTGACACTTAGCACATTTTGCTTTATCTGTCCATATTTGTATGGTGTGTATTTTATATTATTTTATTTTTGAGACAGAGTCTCACTTTGTTGCCCTCAGTAGAGTGCCATGGCGTCATAGTTCACAGCAGTCTCAAACTGTTGGGCTCAAGCAGTCCTCTTGCCTCAGCCTCCTGAGAATGGGGACTACAGGCACCCACCATAACACCCAGCTATTTTTAGAGTCAGGGTCTTGTTGTTACTCATGCTGGTCTCAAATTCCTCTGAGCTCAAGCAGTCTGCCCACCTTGGCCTCCCAGAGTGATGTATATCTTAACTGCACTGTTGAAAATTTGCAGATATCTGGATGCAGTGGCTCACATTTTTAATCCTAGTATTTAATTTTCCCCTATTGCTCTAAGAATCTTTCATAGCTGTCCTCCCTACTCCCACTGATGCCATTACATACCCACACATACCAGGGTTCCCACATTGCATTTGACTGTTATCTTGCCTTCCTTGGATGACTTTGAATGGATACTGTGCATTTATAACATGCCTAACAGTGTGTTAACTTTTCAAAGGTTTGCCCTTGTCATTTCCTGGTCATTTGTTATTATATTATTCCTGACACAAATGCTTTCCTTAAATTGCAGTTGTGTCCAGGCCTGCCTATAACTGCCACTTACAGACATTCAACTTGCTGCCTCTCCAGATGCAAACCCTCCAAAGGACCTTGTTTTCTTCTAATTATAAGATCTTCTTTGTTACTGAAGTCCCAAGGTTCTTTTATGAGTCTTTTCCTATTTTGGACATCCAAAGATAGAATCATACATTTGCTTCTAAGGCAAATAAATAGGCTTTTTTTAAATTTAGTGACCTCAGAAAAGAGGTGTTTAGTTTTCTGTAGAAAAAGGCAGAGAGGGGAGGC